>NC_092725.1:15628075-15755486 GCF_047496885.1 Scyliorhinus torazame | reverse complement strand
TGCCTCTCTTCCTTCTAGATCCCAGGGGATACAGACCCATTCTCCTCGATCTCTCTCCGTGGGGGAAACAACAATCTCTCACATCCCAGGAGCCAGACCCGGTGAACCTCCGTTCGGTTACCCCCCCTCTCGGGCAAGGATGGTCCTTCCTTGGGTAAGGAGACCAGAAACTGGACACAACGCTCCAGCCTCACCGGCGCCCTGCATAATTGCAGTCAGCTTTCATCACTCTTGGACTCCAATTCCTCTGTAATACAAGCCAGCAGGGCACTTGCCTTCCGCATTCACCTCTTGTTGCCTGCATGGTAACTCACTCAACACGTCCCTATCCCACCGGAACCTCGGTGTCCCCTCCTCGCAGCTTCCTTTCCCGCCTCACCTCGTATCGTCGGCAAATGTGGACAAGGTACGCTCAGTCCCCTCACTAATATAGATTGCACCATGTCTGCGTGGGTTTCGCCCCCACAACCCAAAGGTGCGCAAGGTAGGTGGATTGGCCACGCTAAATTGCCCCTTAATTGGAAAACAAATTGGGCACTCTAAATTTATTTAAATAACTAATATAGATTGCAAACAGCTGAGCGCTGAGCCAGGCCACGCCTCACAGCTTGCCAACTCGAGAAAGCCCCATTTATTCCTCCTCTGTTTTCCCATTTGTTAACCAATCTTCGGTCCGTGTTAACCTATTACATCCAATTGTGTGTCATGGCCTCTTGTGCGGAACACTGACTGATTGCTTCCTGAAAGTGTCATGTGAGCGCACCTTTAAGAAATGGGTGTTTATTACTGCAGTGATGTCAGAGAGTGGGTGGAGCTGGGCTGTCTCAGCTTTTTACTTTCGTTTGAGGCTGTTTGCTGCAGGGTGCGTTTTAGTTTCGTTTTCAGAGCTGGATAGCTGCAGTCACAGCCAGAAGGTGCATGAATCTCTTGGTAATCTAAAGACTGTAAATCGATCCTGGTGATTTAAAAAATAACAGTAGTGAATTTAACTTGATGTGCTTCTGGTAAAAGGTGTTTTAAGTCTTATGGATGTTAAAAGGAAAGCTTAAAGGGTTACTTAGTGTTGTATTCTTTGGGAGTTGTATTTGAATTGATGGTTGCTAAGATGTTCACTGTATGTTTTAAAAAGGTTAACTTGAGTTCATAGAATAAACATTGTTTTGCTTTAAAAAATACTTTTCCATTTCTGCTGTCCCACACCTGGAGAGTGGGCCGTGTGCTCCCCACACCACAATCTATTAACAGTTGTGGGTCAGGTGAACCCCATGATACACTTTGGGGTTCTCTAAACCCTGGCCCATAACAAAAGTCTGAATATATTGCATTCGCTGGTTCACCCAGATCGACCCTCCCAGTTACAAACTCTAATCAAAACGAAGCACGGATACCCATTCATGAACCCCAGCTGACGATGCTTAACCTTATTATGAGTGACCTCTGGCGTGGCTCTTTGTCGAATGCTTCATGAAAATCCAAGCATGCCACATCCAGGATTCCCCTTTATCCTTCCCACTAATTGCACGGGCAAAAATATCTTCGCAGATTTAGCCTCTGTTGAGACCCTCGGGTGTAAGGCCATCGGGTCAAGCGGAGGGGTCAGATTTCAACCCCTTTACTTTCTCCTCTATTGTTTCTGAACTTGTGATGCCTTCCGCAGTCTTTGCGGCTGATTTACTTTTTGTGTCTTCTGCCACCAAGTCGGGGGATTTGTTTTAACGCACAAACGTACGAATTAGGAGAAGGCGGAGGACATTCGGCCCACCCCGCTCTGCTCCCCCTCTCAATGTGATCATGGCTGATTTGATTGTCGCTTCAACCCCACATTCCTCACTCCCCCCTCCCCCCATTAATCCAGAATCTATCCAGCTACCGCCGGCTTTTTGAGGGCCGAGGTTCCCAGAGACTCGCCGCCCTCTGAGAGGGAACATTTCTCCGCATTCCCGTCTTAAATGAGTGACCACCCCCACCCCCCCCTCGTTCTCGATTTTCCCACAAGAGGAAACATCCTCTCCACATCCCCCCCTGTCCAAGGCCCCGTCCTCAGGATCTGAAAGGTTTCGATCGAGCCGCCTCTCACGCTCCGAAACTCCGGGGGATACAAACCGATCCTCTCCGACCTTCCCACATCGGATAAACCCGCCCATTCCTGGTCTGTGCCTGGTGAACCTTCCCGGAGCCGTTCCCAACACATTTACACCCTTCCTTAAATAAGGAGACCGACACTGTGCACCGTACTCCAGATGTGGTCTCACCAACAGCTGAAGCACAACCTCCCGGATTTTGTAATCAATCCTGTTCTGGGAGTGTCCCTTTAAGAAAAGTTTTTGTCTTATCACATGGCTTCAGTCATGTCATTGCGTGGGGGTGGAGCTGGGCTGTGGCTCTGTGAGCTGTTTCTGGTTTCGCTTTCACATTCTCTGCAGTGGGCTCAGACAGGAAACAGATGTGTTTGGCCTGTCTCTCTATTTTCATTTTAAATATCTGTTCCAAGAAAAAAAACATTGATTATAGCTACCTGCTGTTTTAGTTACTTAAAAGATATAGGGCGGGATTCTCCACAATTGGCACGATGCCCGCCGATCGGCACCAAAAACGGCGCGAATCAGTCGGGTATCGTGCCGCCCCAAAGGTGCGGAAGTCTCCGCATCTTGAGGGGCCGAGCCCTCACCTTGAGGGGCTAGGCCCGCGCCGGACTGATTTCCGCCCCGCCAGCTGTGCGGCGCATGCGCGGGAGCGTTAGTGGCCGCTCACGGCATCCCCGCGCATGCACAGTGGAGGGGGTCTCTTCCGCCTCCGCCATGGTGGAGACCGTGGAGAAGGCGGAAGGAAAAGAGTGCCCCCACGGCACAGGCCCGCCCGCGGATCGGTGGGCCCCAATCGCGGGCCAGGCCACCGTGGGGGCACTGCCCCCGGGGCCAGATCGCCCCGCACCCCCCCAGGACCCCGGAGCCCGCCCGCGCCGCCTTGTCCCGCCGGTAAGAGAGGTGGTTTAATCCACGCCGGCGGGACAGGCATTCCAGCAGCGGGACTTCGGCCCATCGCGGGCTGGAGAATCGCCGGGGGGAGGCCCGCCGACCGGCGCGGCGCGATTCCCGCCCCCGCCGAATATCCAGTGCCGGAGAATTCGGCAACCGGCAGGTTTATACACAGATTACTGTAGCTGTGTGGGGTCTTTATATTTGTAATTGATACAAATTCTTGCTGTATGTTTATACAAATGTTAACTCAGTTCTTAGAATAACCCTTGTTTTGATTAAAGTGGGAAGTCTGATGAATCACACGGGAAGGCTTTTGTGCTCTTCCGAGCCAAATTCAACAAAAAGGTTATAGGTCAGGTGAACTTCATAATACACTTTGGAGTTTCTAAACCCTGGGCTACAACAGGACGCGCTCTAACACACACTTACTGCACCAAATACATTAAACAAAGAACAAAGAAAAGTACAGCACAGGAACAGGCCCTTCGGCCCTCCAGGCCTGCGCCGACCATGCTGCCCGACTAAACTACAATCTTCTACACTTCCTGGGTCCGTATCCCTCTATTCCCATCCTATTCATGTATTTGTCAAGATGCCCCTTAAATGTCACTATCGTCCCTGCTTCCACCACCTCCTCCAGCAGCGAGTTCCAGGCACCCACTACCCTCTGCGTAAAAAACTTGCCTCGTACATCTCCTCTAAACCTTGCCCCTCGCACCTTAAACCTATGCCCCCCTAGTAATTGACCCCTCTACCCTGGGGAAAAGCCTCTGACTATCCACTCTGTCTAAGCCCCTCATAATTTTGTAGACCTCTATCAGGTCGCCCCTCAACCTCTGTCGTTCCAGTGAGAACAAACCGAGTTTATTCAACCGCTCCTCATAGCTAATGCCCTCCATACCAGGCAACATTCTGGTAAATCTCTTCTGCACCCTCTCTAAAGCCTCTCATGGGCAGCACGGTAGCAAGGTGGATAGCACAATTGCTTCACAGCTCCAGGGTCCCAGGTTCGATTCCCGGCTTGGGTCACTGTCTGTGCAGAGTCTGCACGTCCTCCCCGTGTGTGCGTGGGTTTCCTCCGGGTGCTCCGGTTTCCTCCCACAGTCCAAAGATGTGCAGGTTAGGTGGATTGGCCGCGCTAAATTGCCATTAGTGTCCAAAATTGCCCTTAGTGTTGGGTGGGGTTACTGGGTTGTGGGGATAGGGTGGAGGTGTTGACCTTGGGTAGGGTGCCCTTTCCAAGGGCCGGTGCAGACTCGATGGGCCGAATGGCCTCCTTCTGCACTGCAAATTCTATGATAATGAAAAGCCTCCACATCCTTCTGGTAGTGTGGCGACCAGAATTGAACACTATACTCCAAGTGTGGCCTAACTAAGGTTCTATACAGCTGCAACATGACTTGCCAATTCTTATACTCAATGCCCCGGCCAATGAAGGCAAGCATGCCGTATGCCTTCTTGACTACCTTCTCCACCTGTGTTGCCCCTTTCAGTGACCTGTGGACCTGCACACCTAGGTCTCTCTGACTGTCAATACTAAATAGAATGCTAATAGAATACAAGCTCTCTGAAATTCCCACCCTCATCCCCTCTGTTCCGTCCTTACTTTGTACCCATTTGAGGCCTAGGGAAATGGGGGTCCACATATCGCCAGGGTAGAAACCCCGTTGTCGAGCTGGTCGGCGGGCAGTTGCAGCTCCTCAGCCTTCGCGGCCCACCACTGGTTCTTGAATTCCGCTACTTTAGTACCAAGCGAGGGATTTGCCTCTCTCAGCCAACAACGCGGGATGGGAAAGCGGCTATTCCCAAATGCGTTGCTGGTCTCACCGTGGGGGGGGGGGGGTGGATTCTGGAAGAGGGGCAAGGGGATGAGCGGAGGGGAGAGGGGAGAAATAGGGGGCGGGGAATGGCAGGAGAATGATCTTACCAGACTTCACTTTCTCCTGCAGATCGATGAAGGTGGCCCGCTCCACCCTGAATGAGCTGACATCCTGGTGAAGGAGGTGATGGAAGATCTCGGCGTGAATGCAGGCTTCAATCAGGTCACTGCTCCCAGCGCCTTCCCTCAAAGAAATGGACACCACATCTACAAACAAAATGGAGAGTCACGAACAAACGGCATTCACATGGATTATCATAGCATTTACAGTGCAGAAGGAGGCCATTCGGCCCATCGAGTCTGCACCGGCCCTTGGAAAGAGCACCCTACCCAAGGTCAACACCTCCATCCTATCCCCGTAACCCAGTAACCCCACCCAACACTAAGGGCAATTTTGGACACTAAGGGCAATTTATCATTGGCCAATCCACCAAACCTGCACATCTTTGGACTGTGGGAGGAAACCGTAGCACCCGGAGGAAACCCACGTAGACACGGGGAGGACGTGCAGACTCTGCACAGACAGTGACCCAAGCCAGAATCGAACCGGGGACCCTGGAACTGTGAAGCAATTGTGCTATCCACAAAGCTACCGTGCTGCCCTCTTGCAGACACTCTTCCATAACACTGCTCACCCAGGCGTCACAGTGCATTAGATACACTGTCCTTTCCCCCTCTGGGACCGGGTGTCACAGTGTGTTAGATACACTGTCCTTTCCCCCTCTGGGACTGGGTGTCACAGTGAGTTAGATGCACTGTCCTTTCCCCCTCTGGGACTGGGTGTCACAGTGTGTTAGATACACTGTCCTTTCTCCCTCTGGGACAGTGTCACAGTGTGTTAGATACACTGTCCTTTCCCCCTCTGGGACAGTGTCACAGTGTGTTAGATACACTGTCCTTTCCCCCTCTGGGACAGTGTCACAGTGTGTTAGATACACTGTCCTTTCCCCCTCTGGGACCGGGTGTCGCAGTGTGTTAGATACACTGTCCTTTCCCCCTCTGGGACAGTGTCACAGTGTGTTAGATACACTGTCCTTTCCCCCTCTGGGACCGGGTGTCACTGTGTGTTAGATACACTGTCCTTTCCCTCTCTGGGACAGTGTCACAGTGTGTTAGATACACTGTCCTTTCCCCGTCTGGGACTGGGTGTCGCAGTGTGTTAGATACACTATCCTTTCCCCCTCTGGGACAGTGTCACAGTGTGTTAGATACACTGTCCTTTCCCCCCCTGGGACCGGTTGTCGCAGTGTGTTAGATACACTGTCCTTTCCCCCTCTGGGACAGTGTCACAGTGTGTTAGATACACTGTCCTTTCCCCCTCTGGGACCGGGTGTCACAGTGTGTTAGATACACTGTCCTTTCCCCCTCTGGGACAGGGTGTCACAGTGTGTTAGACACACTGTCCTTTCCCCTCTGGGACAGTGTCACAGTGTGTTAGATACACTGTCCTTTCCCCCTCTGGGACAGTGTCGCAGTGTGTTAGATACACTGTCCTTACCCCTCTGGGACAGTGTCACAGTGTGTTAGATACAATGTCCTTTCTCCCTCTGGGACAGTGTCACAGTGTGTTAGATACACTGTCCTTTCCCCCTCTGGGACTGGGTGTCACAGTGTGTTAGATACACTGCCCTTTCCCCCTCTGGGACCGGTTGTCACAGTGTGTTAGATACACTGTCCTTTCCCCCTCTGGGACAGTGTCACAGTGTGTTAGATACACTGTCCTTTCCCCCTCAGGGACCGGGTGTCACAGTGTGTTAGATACACTGTCCTTTCCCCCTTTGGGACAGGGTGTCATAGTGTGTTAGACACACTGTCCTTTCCCCCTCTGGGACAGTATCACAGTGTGTTAGATACACTGTCCTTTCCCCCTCTGGGACCGGGTGTCACGGTGTGTTAGATACACTGTCCTTTCCCCCTCTGGGACCGGGTGTCACAGTGTGTTAGATACACTGTCCTTTCCCCCTCTGGGACAGTGTCACAGTGTGTTAGATACACTGTCCTTTCCCCCTCTGGGACCGGGTGTCACAGTGTGTTAGATACACTGTCCTTTCCCCCTCTGGGACAGTGTCACAGTGTGTTAGATACACTGTCCTTTCCCCCTCTGGGACCGGGTGTCACAGTGAGTTAGATACACTGTCCTTTCCCTCTCTGGGACAGTGTCACAGTGTGTTAGATACACTGTCCTTTCCCCCTCTGGGACAGTGTCACAGTGTGTTAGATACACTGTCCTGTCCCCCTCTGGGACCGGGTGTCACAGTGTGTTAGATACACTGTCCTTTCCCCCTCTGGGACTGGGTGTCACAGTGTGTTAGATACACTGTCCTTTCCCCCTCTGGGACTGGGTGTCACAGTGTGTTAGATACACTGTCCTTTCCCCCTCTGGGACCGGGTGTCACAGTGTGTTAGATACACTGTCCTTTCCCCCTCTGGGCCAGTGTCACAGTGTGTTAGATACACTGTCCTTTCCCCCTCTGGGACCGGGTGTCACAGTGTGTTAGATACACTGTGCTTTCCCCCTCTGGGACCGGGTGTCACAGTGAGTTAGATACACTGTCCTTTCCCCCTCTGGGACAGTGTCACAGTGTGTTAGATACACTGTCCTTTCCCCCTCTGGGACAGTGTCACAATGTGTTAGATACACTGTCCTTTCCCCCTCTGGGACCGGGTGTCACAGTGTGTTAGATACACTGTCCTTTCCCCCTCTGGGACAGTGTCACAGTGTGTTAGATACACTGTCCTTTCCGCCTCTGGGACCGGGTGTCACAGTGTGTTAGATACACTGTCCTTTCCCCCTCTGGGACCGGGTGTCACAGTGTGTTAGATACACTGTCCTTTCCCCCTCTGGGACAGTGTCACAGTGTGTTAGATACACTGTCCTTTCCCCCTCTGGGACCGGGTGTCACAGTGTGTTAGATACACTGTGCTTTCCCCCTCTGGGACCGGGTGTCACAGTGTGTTAGATACACTGTCCTTTCCCCCTCTGGGACAGTGTCACAGTGTGTTAGATACACTGTCCTTTCCCCCTCTGGGACCGGGTGTCACAGTGTGTTAGATACTCTGTCCTTTCCCCCTCTGGGACAGTGTCACAGTGTGTTAGATACACTGTCCTTTCCCCCTCTGGGACCTGGTGTCACAGTGTGTTAGATACACTGTGCTTTCCCCCTCTGGGACCGGGTGTCACAGTGAGTTAGATACACTGTCCTTTCCCCCTCTGGGACAGTGTCACAGTGTGTTAGATACACTGTCCTTTCCCCCTCTGGGACAGTGTCACAATGTGTTAGATACACTGTCCTTTCCCCCTCTGGGACCGGGTGTCACAGTGTGTTAGATACACTGTCCTTTCCCCCTCTGGGACAGTGTCACAGTGTGTTAGATACACTGTCCTTTCCGCCTCTGGGACCGGGTGTCACAGTGTGTTAGATACACTGTCCTTTCCCCCTCTGGGACCGGGTGTCACAGTGTGTTAGATACACTGTCCTTTCCCCCTCTGGGACCGGGTGTCACAGTGTGTTAGATACACTGTCCTTTCCCCCTCTGGGACAGTGTCACAGTGTGTTAGATACACTGTCCTTTCCCCCTCTGGGACCGGGTGTCACAGTGTGTTAGACACACTGTCCTTTCCCCCTCTGGGACAGTGTCACAGTGTGTTAGATACACTGTCCTTTCCCCCTCTGGGACCGGGTGTCACAGTGTGTTAGATACACTGTCCTTTCCCCCTCTGGGACAGTGTCACAGTGTGTTAGATACACTGTCCTTTCCCCATCTGGGACCGGGTGTCACAGTGTGTTAGATACACTGTGCTTTCCCCCTCTGGGACCGGGTGTCACAGTGTGTTAGATACACTGTCCTTTCCCCCTCTGGGACAGTGTCACAGTGTGTTAGATACACTGTCCTTTCCCCCTCTGGGACCGGGTGTCACAGTGTGTTAGATACACTGTGCTTTCCCCCTCTGGGACCGGGTGTCACAGTGTGTTAGATACCCTTTCCTTCCCCCTCTGGGACCGGGTGTCACAGTGTTAGATACACTGTCCTTTCCCCCTCTGGGACAGTGTCACAGTGTGTTAGATACACTGTCTTTTCCCCCTCTGGGACAGTGTCACAGTGTGTTAGATACACTGTCCTTTCCCCCTCTGGGACCGGGTGTCACAGTGTGTTAGATACACTGTCCTTTCCCCCTCTGGGACAGTGTCACAGTGTGTTAGATACACTGTCCTTTCCCCCTCTGGGACAGTGTCACAGTGTGTTAGATACACTGTCCTTTCCCCCTCTGGGACCGGGTGTCACAGTGTGTTAGATACACTGTCCTTTCCCCCTCTGGGACAGTGTCACAGTGTGTTAGATACACTGTCCTTTCCCCCTCTGGGACCGGGTGTCACAGTGTGTTAGATACAATGTCCTTTCCCCCTCTGGGACAGTGTCACAGTGTGTTAGATACACTGTCCTTTCCCCCTCTGGGACCGGGTGTCACAGTGTGTTAGATACACTGTCCTTTCCCCCTCTGGGACTGGGTGTCACAGTGTGTTAGATACACTGTCCTTTCCCCCTCTGGGACAGTGTCACAGTGTGTTAGTTACAGTGGTCTTTCCTAGGTTTTAATTTTTCACTCACCAGTATTTTGATTCACTCCCAGGAGGTAGTTCTTCCTATTGTTTTCTGTTGCCCTCCGATATTCGTAAGCACTGTCGTTAAAAGAGAGGGAGACAGGTAGGGAAAGGGGGAGAGACAGAGTGAGTCAGACAGAAAAAGAGATACAGAGAGAGAGAGAAAGCCAGAGAGACACGCAGAGACAGACAGACAGAGAGATACAGACAACGAGAGAGAGACAAATTATTCATAAACGCTTGAAAATGTCACATGATATTGAAGAGCAGATTTAGCAATATTCAATCCTTGACCAGTCAGGAAACACAGGAGACACAGAGACCTTGTGAATGATGCAAAGGTGTCGTGGTCACTTTGAGAGTTTCAGCTGCTTTATGTATCAATTAACAGATACCTGGGAGTGAGAGAAAACTGGGAATTCTAGACCAGTCAGCCTGACGTCGGTAGTGGGGAAGGTTCTGGAATCCATTGTCAAAGATTTTATAGCCGAGCACTTGGAAAACAGTGGCAGGGTCGGACAGAGCAGGGGTTTACGAAGGGGAAATCATGCTTGACAAATCTACTGGAATTCTTCGAGGATGTAATTGGTCGAATAGATGAGGGGGAGCCAGTGGATGTGATATATTTGGATGTTCAGAAGGCTTTTGACAAAGTCCCGCATAAGAGATTAGCGTGTACAATTAAAGCGCACAGGATTGGGGGCAGTGTATTGCGGCGGATAGAAAACAGATTGGCAGACACAAAACAAAGAGTAGGAATTAACGTGTCTTTTTCCAATAGACAGGCAGTGACGAGTGGGGTACCGCAGGGATTGGTACCAGCTATTCACAATATATATGCATGATTTAGATGAGGGAACTAAATGTCATATCTCCAAATTTGCCGATGACACCAAGTTGGGTGGGAGGGTGAGCTGTGAGGAGGATGCAGAGATCCCTCAGTGTGATTTGGACAAGTTGAGCAAGTGGATAAATGAATGAAGTAGAATGTGAATAAATGCGAGGTGATCCATTTTGGGAGCAAAACCAGGAAAGCAGACGATTATCTGACTGGCTATAGATTGAGAGCGGAGAATGTTTTAAAAATTCATTTACGGGATGGTGTGTCGCTGGTCCGGGCAGCATTTACTGCCCATCCCTCGTTGCCCTTCTGAAGGTGGTGGGTGAGCTGCCTTCTTGAACCCGCTGCAGTCCCCGAGGTGTAGGTACACCCACAGTGCTGTTAGGGAGGGAGTTCCAGGATGTTGCCCCAGCGACACTGAAGGAGCGGCCGATATATTTCCCAGTCAGGGTGGTGAGTGACTCGGAGGGGAACCTCCAGATGGTGGGGTTCCCAGGTATCTGCTGCCCCTTGTCCTTCTAGATGGTAGTGGTCGTGGTTTGGAAGATGCTGCCTGAGGAACCTTGGTGAGTTACTGCAGGGCATCTTGTAGATGGTACACACGGCTGCTGCTGTGCATCGGTGGTGGAGGGAGTGAATGTTTGTGGAAGGCGGAGCAATCAAGTAGCTGCTTTGTCCTGGATGGTGTCGAGCTTCTCGAGTGTTGTTGGGAGCCGCACCCATCCAGGCAAGTGGAGAGGGTCCCATCACACTCCTGACTTGTGTCCTTGTAGATGGTGGACAGGCTTTGGGGGGGTCAGGAGGTGAGTTGCTCTCCGCAGGATTCCCAGCCTCTGACCTGCTCTGGGAGCCGCAGTGTTTATGTGGCTGGGTCCAGTTTCTGGTCAATGGGAACCCCCAGGATGTTGATTGTGGGCGATTCAGCGATGGGAATGCCATTGAATAAGGGGCAGTGGTTAGATCCTCTCTTGGAGGAGATGGTCATTGCCGGGCACTTGTGTGGCGCGAATGTAACTTGCCCCTTGTCAGCCCCGAGCCTGGATATTGTCCAGGTCTTGCTGCATTTGGACAGGGACGGTTCATTATCTGAGGAGTCGCGAATGGTGCTGAACATGGTGCAGTCACCCGCAAACATCCCCACTTCTGACCTTATGATGGTAGGAAGGTCATTGATGAAGCAGCTGAAGGTGGTTGGGGACCGAGGACACGACCCTGAGGAACTCCCGCAGTGATGTACTGGAGCTGAGATGATTGACCTCCGACCACCACAACCATCTTCCTCTGTGCCGGGTACGACCCCAACCAGCGGAGAGTTTTCCCCCTGATTCCCACTGACTCCAGTTTAGCGAGGGCTCCTTGATGCCACACCCGGTCAAACGCTCCTTGATGTCCAGGGCAGTCACTCTCACCTCACCTCTAGCATTCAGCTCTCTGAGTGACCCTCATGCGGCATGCGGCACAGTGGTTAGCACGGGGACAGCGGCGCTGAGGACCCGGGTTCGAAACCCGGCCCTGGGTCACTGTCCGTGCGGAGTTTGCACATTCTCCCCGTGTCTGCGTGGGTTTCACCCCCACAACCCAGAGATGTGCAGGGGAGGTGGATTGGCCGCGATAAATTGCCCCTTAATTGAAGAAGAAAAATAATTGGCAAAATCTAAAATTATTTAAAAAAAGAAAATGTAGGAGACCTGGGTACACAGTCACTGAAGGTAAGCGCGCAGGTACAGCAGGCGGTAACGAAGACACATAGAGCGTTGGCCATCATAACAAGAGGCCACACCTGGAGTATGGTGTGCAGTTTTGATCTCCTTATCAGAGGAAGGATGTTCTTGCGCAAGAGGGAGAGCAGCGAAGGTTTACCAGACTGATTCCCGGGATGACGGGACTGAAATTTGAGGAAACATTGAATCGGTTAGGATTGTATTCACTGGAGTCAAGAAGAGTGAGGAGGGATCTCGTAGAAACCTATAAAATTCAAACAGGACTGGACAGGGTAGCTGCAGGAAGGACGTTCCCGATGGCCTCCACCTGCTGCTGTTTTCTATGTTTTTACGTCTCTCTATGGAATCTAATCAAAGAATTCAGGTTGGTTAAAATACAGAATAACAGATTCCCGGGAGTGAGTTACAGACTGGAATCTAATCGAGGGGTTCAGGGTGGTTTATATATAGAATAACAGATACCCGGGAGTGAGTTACAGACTGGAATCTAATCGAGGGGTTCGGGGTGGTTTATATATAGAATAACAGATACCCGGGAGTGAGTTACAGACTGGAATCTAATCGAGGGGTTCGGGGTGGTTTATATATAGAATAACAGATACCCGGGAGTGAGTTACCGACTGGAATCTAATCGAGGGGTTCGGGGTGGTTTATATATAGAATAACAGATACCCGGGAGTGAGTTACAGACTGGAATCTATTCGAGGGGTTCAGGGTGGTTTATATATAGAATAACAGATACCCGGGAGTGAGTTACAGACTGGAATCTAATCGAGGTGTTCGGGGAGGTTTATATATAGAATAACAGATACCCGGGAGTGAGTTACTGACTGGAATCTAATCGAGGGGTTCGGGATGGTTTATATATAGAACAACAGATACCCGGGAGTGAGTTACAGACTGGAAACTAATCGAGGGGTTCAGGGTGGTTTATATATAGAATAACAGATACCCGGGAGGGAGTTACAGCCTGGAATCGAATCGAGGGGTTCGGGTGGTTTATATATAGAATAACAGATACCCGTGAGTGAGTTACAGCCTGGAATCTAATCGAGGGGTTCGGGTGGTTTATATATAGAATAACAGATACCCGTGAGTGAGTTACAGACTGGAATCTAATCGAGGGATTCGGCGTGGTTTATATATAGAATAACAGATACCCAGGAGTGAGTTACAGACTGGAATCTAATCGAGGGGTTCAGGGTGGTTTATATATAGAATAACAGATACCCGGGAGTGAGTTACAGCCTGGAATCTAATCGAGGGGTTCGGGTGGTTTATATATAGAATAACAGATACCCGTGAGTGAGTTACAGACTGGAATCTAATCGAGGGATTCGGCGTGGTTTATATATAGAATAACAGATACTCGGGAGTGAGTTACAGACTGGAATCTAATCGAGGGGTTCGGGATGGTTTATATGTAGAATAACAGATACCCGGGAGTGAGTTACAGACTGGAATCTAATCGAGTGGTTCGGGGTGGTTTATATATAGAATAACAGATACCCGGGAGTGAGTTACAGCCTGGAATCTAATCGAGGGGTTCGGGATGGTTTATATGTCGAATAACAGATACCCGGGAGTGAGTTACAGACTGGAATCTAATCGAGGGGTTCGGGGTGGTTTATATATAGAATAACAGATACCCGAGAGTGAGTTACAGACTGGAATCTAATCGAGTGGTTCGGGGTGGTTTATATATAGAATAACAGATACCCGGGAGTGAGTTACAGCCTGGAATCTAATCGAAGGGTTCGGGATGGTTTATATGTAGAATAACAGATACCCGGGAGTGAGTTACAGACTGGAATCTAATCGAGGGGTTCGGGGTGGTTTATATATAGAATAACAGATACCCGAGAGTGAGTTACAGACTAGAATCTAATCGAGGGGTTCGGGGTGGTTTATATATAGAATAACAGATACCCGGGAGTGAGTTACAGACTGGAATCTAATCGAGTGGTTCGGGATGGTTTATATGTAGAATAACAGATACCCGGGAGTGAGTTACAGACTGGAATCTAATCGAGGGGTTCGGGGTGGTTTATATATAGAATAACAGATAACCGAGAGTGAGTTACAGACTAGAATCTAATCGAGGGGTTCGGGGTGGTTTATGTATAGAATAACAGATACCCGGGAGTGAGTTACAGACTGGAATCTAATCGAGTGGTTCGGGGTGGTTTATATATAGAATAACAGATACCCGGGAGTGAGTTACAGCCTGGAATCTAATCGAGGGGTTCGGGGTGGTTTATATGTAGAATAACAGATACCCGGGAGTGAGTTACAGACTGGAATCTAATCGAGTGGTTCGGGGTGGTTTATATATAGAATAACAGATACCCGGGAGTGAGTTACAGCCTGGAATCTAATCGAGGGGTTCGGGGTGGTTTATATGTAGAATAACAGATACCCGGGAGTGAGTTACGGACTGGAATCTAATCGAGGGGTTCGGGGTGGTTTATATATAGAATAACAGATACCCGGGAGTGAGTTACAGACTGGAATCTAATCGTGGGGTTCAGGGGGTTTATATATAGAGTAACAGACACCCGGGAGTGAGTTACAGACTGGAATCTAATCGAGGGGTTCGGGATGGTTTATATATGGAATAACAGATACCCGGGAGTGAGAAACAGACTGGAGTCTCATCGAGGGGTTCGGGATGGTTTATATATAGAATAACAGATATGCGGGAGTGAGTTACAGACTGGAATCTAATCGAGGGGTTCAGGGTGGTTTATATATAGAATAAAGATACCCGGGAGTGTGTTACAGACTGGAATCTAATCGAGGGGTTCGGGGTGGTTTATATATAGAATAACAGATACCCGGGAGTGAGTTACAGACTGGAATCTAATCGAGGGGTTCGGGATGGTTTATATATAGAATAACAGATACCCGGGAGTATGTTAGAGACTAGAATCTAATCGAGGGGTTCGGGATGGTTTATATATAGAATAACAGATACCCGGGAGTATGTTAGAGACTGTAATCTAATCGAGGGGTTCGGGGTGGTTTATATATAGAATAACAGATACCCGGGAGTGAGTTACGGACTGGAATCTAATCGAGGGGTTCGGGGTGGTTTATATATAGAATAACAGAGACCCGGGAGTGAGTTACAGACTGGAATCTAATCGAGGGGTTCGGGATGGTTTATATATAGAATAACAGATACCCGGGAGTATGAACAAAGAACAAAGAACAAAGAAATGTACAGCACAGGAACAGGCCCTTCGGCCCTCCAAGCCCGTGCCGACCATACTGCCCGACTAAACTACAATCTTCTACACTTCCTGGGTCCGTATCCTTCTATTCCCATCCTATTCATATATTTGTCAAGATGCCCCTTAAATGTCCCTATCGTCCCTGCCTCCACTACCTCCTCCGGTAGTGAGTTCCAGGCACCCACTACCCTCTGCGTAAAAAACTTGCCTCGTACATCTACTCTAAACTTTGCCCCTCTCACCTTAAACCTATGCCCCCTAGTAATTGACCCCTCTACCCTGGGGAAAAGCCTCTGACTATCCACTCTGTCTATGCCCCTCATAATTTTGTATACCTCTATCAGGTCGCCCCTCAACCTCCTTCGTTCCAGTGAGAACAAACCGAGTTTATTCAATCGCTCCTCATAGCTTATGCCCTCCATACCAGGCAACATTCTGGTAAATCTCTTCTGCACCCTCTCTAAAGCCTCCACATCCTTCTGGTAGTGTGGCGACCAGAATTGAACACTATACTCCAAGTGTGGCCTAACTAAGGTTCTATACAGCTGCAACATGACTTGCCAATTCTTATACTCAATGCCCCGGCCAATGAAGGCAAGCATGCCGTATGCCTTCTTGACTACCTTCTCCACCTGTGTAGCCCCTTTCAGTGATCTGTGGACCTGTACTCCTAGATCTCTTTGACTTTCAATACTCTTGAGGGTTCTACCATTCACTGTATATTCCCTACCTGCATTAGCCCTTCCAAAATGCATTACCTCACATTTGTCCAGGTTAAACTCCATCTGCCATCTCTCCGCCCAAGTCTCCAGACAATCTAAATCCTGCTGTATCCTCAGACAGTCCTCATCGCTATCCGCAATTCCACCAACCTTTGTGTCGTCTGCAAACTTACTAATCAGACCAGTTACATTTTCCTCCAAATCATTTATATATACTACAAAGAGCAAAGGTCCCAGCACTGATCCCTGTGGAACACCACTGGTCACAGCCCTCCAATTAGAAAAGCATCCCTCCATTGCTGCCCTCTGCCTTCTATGGCCTAGCCAGTTCTGTATCCACCTTGCCAGTTCACCCCTGATCCCGTGTGACTTCACCTTTTGTACTAGTCTACCATGAGGGACCTTGTCAAAGGCCTTACTGAAGTCCATATAGACAACATCTACTGCCCTACCTGCATCAATCATCTTAGTGACCTCCTCGAAAAACTCTATCAAGTTAGTGAGACACGACCTCCCCTTCACAAAACCGTGCTGCCTCTCACTAATACGTCCATTTGCTTCCAAATGGGAGTAGATCCTGTCTCGAATAATTCTCTCCAGTAATTTCCCTACCACTGAAGTAAGGCTCACCGGCCTGTAGTTCCCGGGATTATCCCTGCCACCCTTCTTAAACAGAGGAACAACATTGGCTATTCTCCAGTCCTCCGGGACATCCCCTGAAGACAGCGAGGATCCAAAGATTTCTGTCAATGTTACAGACTGGAATCTAATCGAGGGGTTCGGCGTGGTTTACATCCAGGATAACAGATACCCGGGAGTGAGTTACAGACTGGAATCTAATCGAGGGGTTCCGGGTGATTTATATATAGGATAACAGACACCCGGGAGTGAGTTACAGACTGGAATCTAATCGAGGTGTTCGGGGTGGTTTATATATAGAATAACAGACACCCGGGAGTGAGTTACAGACTGGAATCTTATCAAGGGGTTCAGGGTAGTTTATATATAGAATAACAGATACCCGGGAGTGAGTTACAGACTGGAATCTAATCGAGTGGTTCGGGGTGGTTTATATATAGAACAACAGATACCCGGGAGTGAGTTACGGACTGGAATCTAATCGAGGGGTTCGGGGAGGTTTATATCCAGGATAACAGATACCCGGTAGTGAGTTACAGACTGGAATCTAATCGAGGGGTTCGGGGTGGTTTATGTATAGAATAACAGATACCCGGGTGTGAGTTACAGACTGGAATCTAATCGAGGGGTTCCGGGTGGTTTATATATAGAATAACAGATACCCGGGAGTGAGTTACAGACTGGAATCTAATCGAGCGGTTCGGGGTGGTTTATATATAGAATAACAGATACCCGGGAGTAAGTTAGAGACTGGAATCTAATCGAGGGGTTCCGGGTAGTTTATATATAGAATAACAGATACCCGGGAGTGAGTTAGAGACTGGAATCTGATCGAGGGATTCAGGGTGGTTTATATATAGAATAACAGATACCCGGAAGTGAGTTACAGACTGGAATCTAATCGAGGGGTTCGGGGTGGTTTATATATAGAATAACAGATACCCGGGAGTGAGTTACGGACTGGAATCTAATCGAGGGGTTCGGGGTGGTTTATATATAGAATAACAGATACCCGGGAGTGAGTTACAGACTGGAATCTAATCGTGGGGTTCAGGGGGTTTATATATAGAATAACAGATACCCGGGAGTGAGTTACAGACTGGAATCTAATCGAGGGGTTCGGGGTGGTTTATATATAGAGTAACAGACACCCGGGAGTGAGTTACAGACTGGAATCTAATCGAGGGGTTCGCGGTGGTTTATATATAGAATAACAGATACCCGGGAGTGACTTACAGACTGGAATCTAATCGAGGGATTCAGGGTGGTTTATATATAGAATATCTGATACCCAGTAGAGTGTTACAGACTGGAATCTAATCGAGGGGTTCGGGATGGTTTATATATAGAATAACAGATACCCGGGAGTGAGAAACAGACTGGAATCTCATCGAGGGGTTCGGGATGGTTTATATATAGAATAACAGATATGCGGGAGTGAGTTACAGACTGGAATCTAATCGAGGGGTTCAGGGTGGTTTATATATAGAATAAAGATACCCGGGAGTGTGTTACAGACTGGAATCTAATCGAGGGGTTCGGGGTGGTTTATATATAGAATAACAGATACCCGGGAATGAGTTACAGACTGGAATCTAATCAAGGGGTTCGGGATGGTTTATATATAGAATAACAGATACCCGGGAGTATGTTAGAGACTGGAATCTAATCGAGGGGTTCGGGATGGTTTATATATAGAATAACAGATACCCGGGAGTATGTTAGAGACTGGAATCTAATCGAGGGGTTCGGGGTGGTTTATATATAGAATAACAGATACCCGGGAGTGAGTTACAGACTGGAATCTAATCGAGGGGTTCGGGGTGGTTTATATATAGAATAACAGAGACCCGGGAGTGAGTTACAGACTGGAATCTAATCGAGGGGTTTGGGATGGTTTATATATAGAATAACAGATACCCAGGAGTATGTTAGAGACTGGAATCTAATCGAGGGGTTCGGGGTGGTTTATATATAGAATAACAGATACCCGGGAGTGAGTTACAGACTGGAATCTAATCGAGGGGTTCGGGGTGGTTTATATATAGAATAACAGATTCCCGGGAGTGAGTTACAGACTGGAATCTAATCGAGGGGTTCGGGGTGGTTTATATATAGAATAACAGATACCCGGGAGTGAGTTACAGACTGGAATCTAATCGAGGGGTTCAGGGTGGTTTATATATAGAATAACAGATACCCGGGAGTGAGTTACAGACTGGAATCTAATCGAGGGGTTCAGGGTGGTTTATATATAGAATAACAGATACCCGGGAGTGAGTTACAGACTGGAATCTAATCGAGGGGTTCAGGGTGGTTTATATATAGAATCACAGATACCCGGGAGTGAGTTACATACTGGAATCTAATCGAGGGGTTCGGTGTGGTTTATATGTAGAATAACAGAGACCCGGGAGTGAGTTACAGACTGGAATCTAATGAATGAGTTAAGAGGTGATGGGTTATATATAAATGCAGTCCAAAAGTGCGCCTGTGACTGTGTTGTTCTAATCACCTGTGTAAGACTGAGTTGAGTGATGTTCCCAGTCTGATGGTCAGCTTCCGCTGGAACTCTGTGACAGAGACGAGGGGTTAATTGTGCATCCACGGTATGAGACAGTGCTTAACCCACAACACAAGATTGTTCCTCCCGCACCAATCCCAGCCACACGAGAATTTACATCTCCCTAATAGTGTAGACAGGCCCCTCAGATTTAACACTGGCCCTCTGACAGTGCGGCGCTCCCTCACTACTGACCCTCTGACAGTGCGGCACTCCCTCAGTACTGACCCTCTGACAGTCCGGCGCTCCCTCAGTACTGACCCTCTGACAGTGCGGCACTCCCTCAGTACTGACCCTCTGACAGTGCGGCGCTCCCTCAGTACTGACCCTCTGACAGTGCGGCGCTCCCTCAGTACTGACCCACTGACAGTGCGGCACTCCCTCAGTACTGACCCTCTGACAGTCCGGCGCTCCCTCAGTACTGACCCTCTGACAGTGCGGCACTCCCTCAGTACTGACCCTCTGACAGTGCGGCACTCCCTCAGTACTGACCCTCTGACAGTGCAGCGCTCCCTCAGTACTGACCCTCTGACAGTGCGGCGCTCCCTCAGTACTGACCCTCTGACAGCGCAGCACTCCCTCAGTACTGACCCTCTGACAGTGCGGCGCTCCCTCAGTACTGACCCTCTGACAGTGCGGAGCTCCCTCAGTACTGACCCTCCGACAGTGCGGCACTCCCTCAGCACTGACCCTCTGACAGTGCGGCACTCCCTCAGTACTGACCCTCTGACAGTGCGGCGCTCCCTCAGTACTGACCCTCTGACAGTGCGGAGCTCCCTCAGTACTGACCCTCTGACAGTGCGGCACTCCCTCAGCACTGACCCTCTGACAGTGCGGCACTCCCTCAGTACTGACCCTCCGACAGTGCGGCACTCCCTCAGTCCTGACGCTCTGACAGTGCAGCACTCCCTCAGTACTGACCCTCTGACAGTGCGGCACTCCCTCAGTACTGACCCTCTGACAGTGCGGAGCTCCCTCAGTACTGACCCTCCGACAGTGCAGCACTCCCTCAGCACTGACCTTCTGACAGTGCGGCACTCCCTCAGTACTGACACTCTGACAGTGCGGCGCTCCCTCAGTACTGACCCTCTGACAGTGCGGAGCTCCCTCAGTACTGACCCTCTGACAGTGCGGCACTCCCTCAGCACTGACCCTCTGACAGTGCGGCGCTCCCTCAGTACTGACCCTCTGACAGTGCGGCACTCCCTCAGTACTGACCCTCTGACAGTGCGGCACTCCCTCAGTACTGACCCTCTGACAGTGCGGCACTCCCTAAGTACTGACCCTCTGACAGTGCGGCACTCCCTCAGTACTGACCCTCTGACAGTGCGGCACTCCCTCAGTACTGACCCTCTGACAGTGCGGCACTCCCTCAGTACTGACCCTCTGACAGTGCGGCACTCCCTCAGTACTGACCCTCTGACAGTGCGGCGCTCCCTCAGTACTGACCCTCTGACAGAGCGGAGCTCCCTCAGTACTGACCCTCTGACAGTGCGGCGCTCCCTCAGTACTGACCCTCTGACAGTGCGGCGCTCCCTCAGTACTGACCCTCTGACAGAGCGGAGCTCCCTCAGTACTGACCCTCTGACAGTGCGGCACTCCCTCAGTACTGACCCTCTGACAGTACGGCACTCCCTCAGTACTGACCCTCTGACAGTGCGGCACTCCCTCAGTACTGACCCTCCGACAGTGCGGCACTCCCTCAGTACTGACCCTCTGACAGTGCAGCACTCCCTCAGTGCTGACCCTCTGACAGTGCGGCACTCCCTCAGTACTGACCCTCTGACAGTGCAGCACTCCCTCAGTTCTGACCCTCTGACAATGCGGCACTCCCTCAGCACTGACCCTCTGACAGTGCGGCCCTCCCTCAGTACTGACCCTCTGACAGTGCGGCACTCCCTCAGTTCTGACCCTCTGGCAGTGCGGCACTCCCTCAGTACTGACACTCTGACAGTGCGACGGTCCCTCAGTACTGACCCTCTGACAGTGCGGCACTCCCTCAGTACTGACCCTCCGACAGTGCAGCACTCCCTCAGTACTGACCCTCTGACAATGCAGCACTCCCTCAGCACTGACCCTCTGACAGTGCGGCACTCCCTCAGTACTGACCCTCTGACAGTGCGGCGCTCCCTCAGTACTGACCTTTTGACAGTGCGGCACTCCCTCAGTACTGACCCTCTGACAGTGCGACGGTCCCTCAGTACTGACCCTCTGACAGTGCGGCGCTCCCTCAGTACTGACCCTCTGACAGTGCAGCACTCCCTCTGTACTGACCCTCCGACAGTGCGGTGCTCCCTCAGTACTGACCCTCTGACAGTGCGGCACTCCCTCAGTACTGACCCTCTGACAGTGCGGCACTCCCTCAGTACTGACCCTCTGACAGTGCGGCACTCCCTCAGTACTGACCCTCCGACAGTGCGGCATTCCCTGAGTACTGACCCTCCGACAGTGCGGTGCTCCCTCAGTACTGACCCTCTGACAGTGCGGCGCTCCCTCAGTACTGACCCTCTAACAGTGTGGCGCTCCCTCAGTAATGACCCTCTGACAGTGCGGCGCTCCCTCAGTACTGACCCTCTAACAGTGTGGCGCTCCCTCAGTACTGAACCTCTGACAGTGCGGCGCTCCCTCAGTACTGACACTCTGACAGTGCGGCACTCCCTCAGTACTGACCCTCCGACAGTGCGGCGCTCCCTCAGTACTGACCCTCTGACAGTGCGGCACTCCCTCAGTACTGACCCTCCGACATTGCGGCGCTCCCTCAGTACTGACCCTCCGACATTGCGGCACTCCCTCAGTACTGACCCTCTGACAGTGCGGCACTCCCTCAGTACTGACCCTCCGACATTGCGGCGCTCCCTCAGTACTGACCCTCCGACATTGCGGCGCTCCCTCAGTACTGACCCTCCGACAGTGCGGCGCTCCCTCAGTACTGACCCGGAAGGACAGGCTCTCGGGGGTTGATGCTGCTGGGCAGAGGCACCCGGCCTGTCCGGAGGAAGTCGGTCACCAGCAGCCTGAGGCGGGACTGGTTCAGGGTGTCCATGACGACAGCTCTCACTGCTCGGAGGTTGGCGTACAGGTGAAGCAGAGTGAAGAGGGTGTACAGCAGGTAGGTGAGGCTGTGGGAGCAGGAGTGGTGAGACTGGGGTCAGTAGCGTCGGAGACTTGTCCTGCCCACCCCTTCCGCACGCCCCTTCCCAGGCGGTCGCCCCTGCAAAATTCCCGCCCGCCCCCTCCGGAATATCCGGGAAAATCCCAGCCCCGTTTGACGCTCAAGTCTCCTCCCTCCTCTCCTCCCGGATGAAAATTCCCATTCCTCCCTCGAGATACTTCGAATGACATATCAGGAATTCCGATGTATCCCGAGCCTCAGATCCTGCCCAAAACCCCCTCCCCCGATTCGGGAGCGCTCCGAATTTTCATCTTCCAGTTCCCATCTCCCACGTGTCTCCCCATGCGGCCCTCCTCCCCGCAACCACCCCCAGACCCATTAACCGTTCTCGGTCAACCCAGTTTCTCACTCCGACATGCAGACTGGCGCAGGAATCGCCACCTCTCAATCCCGCCCCCCACCCGCCCCCCACCGCGGAGCCAACTTACACTAGAAAGAGTGCAGAAAAGATTTACTAGGATGTTGCCGGGACTTGATGGTTTGAGTTATAAGGAGAGGCTGGATAGACTGGGACTTTTTTCCCTGGAGCGTAGGAGGCTTAGGGGTGATCTTATAGAGGTCTATAAAATAATGAGGGGCATAGATAAGGTAGATAGTCAACATCTTTTCCCAAAGGTAGGGGAGTCTAAAACTAGAGGGCATAGGTTTAAGGTGAGAGGGGAGAGATTCAGAAGGGCCCAGAGGGGCAATTTCTTCACTCAGAGGGTAGTGAGTGTCTGGAATGGGCTGCCAGAGGTAGTAGTAGAGGCGGGTACAATTGTGTCTTTCAAAAAGCATTTAGATGGTTACATGGGTAAGATGGGTATAGAGGGTTATGGGCCTAGTGCGGGCAACTGGGACTAGCTTAATGGTAAAAACTGGGCGGCATGGACTGGTTGGGCCGAAGGGCCTGTTTCCATGCTGTAAACTTCTATGATTCTATGATTCTACCTTCCCGAGATGTCCAAACGATTTTCCCCCTTCACACCGGATTCCTCCTCTGTTCTTCCCACCCCCACCCATCCCGCTCCAGACCTCCGAGTGTCGGATACCCGCCCCCCCCCCCCGGGATCCGGCGTGGTTTACGTACATGATGTTCGCAGCAACCAGGGGGGTGAGGATGAGGCTGACCAGCAGTCCGGCAAGATTGACCAGCGTCTCCTGCGGAGAGAGAGAGAGAGAGGGAGACGGAGAGAGAGAAAGAGGGAGACGGAGAGAGAGAGAGAGGGAGACGGAGAGAGAGAGAGAGGGAGACGGACAGAGAGAGAGAGGGAGACGGAGAGAGAGACAAAGACGGAGAGAGAGAGAGAGGGAGACGGAGAGAGAGACACACGCACACTGTGGCGACCACATCAACACGCGGTGGGAATCCGATCACCTACCCTCTCCGTGCATGGGTGTGCAATCACGTACGAACACACACGTGCCCATCCCACCACCACACACGCACAAACACACGCACGCATACACTCAGACACACACTCAGACACACACACACACTCAGACACACACACTCAGACACACACACTCAGACACACACTCAGACACACACTCAGACACACACACACACTCAGACACACACACTCAGACACACACTCAGACACACACACACGCACACACACTCAGACACACCCTCAGACACACCCTCAGACACACCCTCAGACACACACACACACTCAGACACATACTCAGACACACACACGCACACACACTCAGACACACACACGCACACACACTCAGACACACACACACTCAGACACACACACACTCAGACACACACACTCAGACACACACACTCAGACACACACACTCAGACACACACACTCAGACACACACACACTCAGACACACACACTCAGACACACACTCAGACACACACTCAGACACACACACTCAGACACACACTCAGACACACACACTCAGACACACACACTCAGACACACACTCAGACACACACTCAGACACACACTCAGACACACACTCAGACACACACTCAGACACACACACGCACACACACTCAGACACATACACACACTCAGGCACACACACGCACACTCAGACACACACACACTCAGACACACACTCAGACACACACACACTCAGACACACACACACTCAGACACACACTCAGACACACGCACGCACACACACTCAGACACACACACACTCAGGCACACACACACACACTCAGACACACACACTCAGACACACACTCAGACACACACTCAGACACACACACACTCAGACACACACACACTCAGACACACACTCAGACACACACACGCACACACTCAGACACACACGCACACACACTCAGACACACACGCACACACACTCAGACACACACTCAGACACACACACGCACATACACTCAGACACACACACACTCAGGCACACACACACACACACTCAGACACACACACTCAGACACACACACTCAGACACACACACTCAGACACACACACTCAAGACACACACACACTCAGACACGCACACTCAGACACACACACACTCAGACACACACTCAGACACACACACACTCAGACACACACACACTCAGACACACACACTCTCACACACACACACTCTCACACACACACACATTCAGACACACACACTCAGACACACACTCAGACACACACACACTCAGACACACACACTCAGACACACACTCAGACACACACACACTCAGACACACACACTCAGACACACACACTCAGACACACACACTCAGACACTCAGACACACACACACACACTCAGACACACACACACACACTCAGACACACACACACACTCAGACACACACACGCACACACACTCAGACACACACACTCAGACACACTCTCAGACACACACACACTCAGACACACACACGCACACACAGACACACACACACTCAGACACACACACTCAGACACACACACACTCAGACACACACGCAGACACACACACACTCAGACACACCCTCAGACACACCCTCAGACACACACACACACTCAGACACACACACACACTCAGACACACACACGCACACACACTCAGACACACACTCAGACACACACACTCAGACACACACACTCAGACACACACACTCAGACACACACACACACTCAGACACACACACTCAGACACACACTCAGACACACACACTCAGACACACACACTCAGACACACACACTCAGACACACACACGCACACACACGCACACACACTCAGACACACACACACTCAGGCACACACACACACACTCAGACACACACACACTCAGACACACACTCAGACACACACTCTCAGACACACACACTCAGACACACACATTCAGACACACACACACACTCAGGCACACACACACACTCAGACACACACGCACACACACTCAGACACACACTCAGACACACACTCAGACACACACACACTCAGACACACACACACTCAGACACACACTCAGACACACACACGCACACACTCAGACACACACGCACACACACTCAGACACACACTCAGACACACACACGCACATACACTCAGACACACACACACTCAGGCACACACACACACACACTCAGACACACACACTCAGACACACACACACACTCAGACACACACACTCAGACACACACACACACACTCAGACACACTCTCTCTCACACACACACTCTCTCACACACACACTCTCTCTCACACACACACACTCAGACACACACACTCAGACACACACACTCAGACACACACACTCAGACACACACACACTCAGACACGCACACTCAGACACACACACACTCAGACACACACTCAGACACACACACTCAGACACACACACTCAGACACACACACTCTCACACACACACACACTCAGACACACATACTCAGACACACATTCAGACACACACACACTCAGACACACACACACTCAGACACACACTCAGACACACACACACTCAGACACACACTCAGACACACACACACTCAGACACACACACACTCAGACACACACACTCAGACACACACACTCAGACACTCACACACACACTCAGACACACACACACACACTCAGACACACACACGCACACACACTCAGACACACACACTCAGACACACATTCAGACACACACACACTCAGACACACACACACTCAGACACACACTCAGACACACACACACTCAGACACACACGCAGACACACACACACTCAGACACACACACTCAGACACACACACTCAGACACACACACTCAGGCACACACACACTTAGACACACACACACTCAGACACACACACTCAGACACACACACACTCAGACACACACACTCAGACACACTCAGACACACACACTCAGACACACACACTCAGACACACACACACACACACTCATGCACACACACTCAGACACACGCACACACACTCAGACAGGCACACGCGCAAACACACACACGTACGTACAGGTCACACACACTCAGACACACACACTCAGACACACACACACTCAGACACACACACACTCAGACACACACACTCAGACGCACACGCACACACACTCAGACACACACACTCAGACACACACTCAGACACACACTCAGACACACACTCAGACACACACACTCAGACACACGCACACCCAGACACACACACACTCAGACACACACACACTCAGACACACACACTCAGACACACACACTCAGACACACACACACTCAGACACACACACACTCAGACACACACACTCAGACACACACTCAGGCACACACTCAGGCACACACACACACACTCAGACACACACACTCAGACACACACACTCAGACACACACACTCAGACACACACACACACACACTCAGACACACACACTCAGGCACACACACAATCACACTCAGACACACACACACTCAGACACACACACTCAGACACACACACTCAGACACACACACTCAGACACACACACACTCAGACACACACTCAGACACACACTCAGACACACACACACTCAGACGCACACACACTCAGACACACACTCAGACACACACACACACACTCAGACACACACACTCAGACACACACACTCAGACACACACACACTTAGACACACACACACTCAGACACACACACTCAGACACAGACACACACTCAGACACACACTCAGACACACACACTCAGGCACACACACTCAGGCACACACTCAGACACACACACACACTCAGGCACACACTCAGGCACACACACACTTAGACACACACACTCAGACACACTCTCAGACACACACACACTCAGACACACACACGCACACACTCAGACACACACACACTCAGACACACACACTCAGACACACACACTCAGACACACACACACACACACACACTCAGACACACACACACGCACACTCAGACACACACACTCAGACACACACACACACACTCAGACACACACACTCAGACACACTCTCAGACACACACACACACTCAGACACACACATGCACACACAGACACACACACACTCAGACACACACACTCAGACACACACACTCAGACACACACACACTCAGACACACATGCAGACACACACACACTCAGACACACACACTCAGACACACACACTCAGACACACACACTCAGGCACACACACACTTAGACACACACACACTCAGACACACACACTCAGACACACACACACTCAGACACACACACTCAGACACACACACTCAGACACACTCAGACACACTCACACACACACTCAGACACACACACACACACTCAGGCACACTCAGACATACTCAGACACACACACTCAGACACACACACACACACACACTCAGACACACGCACACACACTCAGACAGGCACACGCGCAAACACACACACGTACGTACAGGACACACACACTCAGACACACACACACTCAGACACACACACACTCAGACACACACACACTCAGACACACACACTCAGACGCACACGCACACACACTCAGACACACACACTCAGACACACACTCAGACACACACTCAGACACACACACTCAGACACACGCACACTCAGACACACACACACTCAGACACACACACTCAGACACACACACACTCAGACACACACACACTCAGACACACACACTCAGACACACACACACTCAGACACACACACACTCAGACACACACATACTCAGACACACACATACTCAGACACACACACTCAGACACACACTCAGGCACACACACAAACACTCAGACACACACACTCAGACACACACACTCAGACACACACACTCAGACACACACACTCAGACACACACACTCAGGCACACACACAATCACACTCAGACACACACACACTCAGACACACACACTCAGACACACACACTCAGACACACACACACTCAGACACACACACACTCAGACACACACACTCAGACACACACTCAGACACACACACACTTAGACACACACACACTCAGACACACACACACTCACACACACACACTCAGACACACACACTCAGACACACACACACACACTCAGACACACACTCAGACACACACACACACACACTCAGACACACACACTCAGACACACACACTCAGACACAAACACACTCAGACACACACTCAGACACACACACACTTAGACACACACACACTCAGACACACACACTCAGACACACACACTCAGACACACACACTCAGACACACACACTCAGACACACACTCAGACACACACACTCAGACACACACACTCAGGCACACACTCAGACACACACACTCAGACACACACACACTTAGACACACACACTCAGACACACTCTCAGACACACACACACTCAGACACACACACGCACACACTCAGACACACACACACTCAGACACACACACACTCAGACACACACACTCAGACACACACACTCAGACACACACACTCAGACACACACACACACACACACACACTCAGACACACACACACGCACACTCAGACACACACACTCAGACACACACACTCAGACACACACACACACTCAGACACACACACGCACACACACTCAGACACACACACTCAGACACACTCTCAGACACACACACACACACTCAGACACACACACGCACACACAGACACACACACACTCAGACACACACACACTCAGACACACACGCAGACACACACACACTCAGACACACACACTCAGACACACACACTCAGACACACACACTCAGGCACACGCACACTTAGACACACACACACTCAGACACACACACTCAGACACACACACACTCAGACACACACACTCAGACACACTCAGACACACACACTCAGACACACTCAGACACACTCACACACACACTCAGACACACACACACACTCAGGCACACACACTCAGACACACACTCAGTCACACGCACACACACTCAGACAGGCACACGCGCAAACACACACACGTACGTACAGGACACACACACTCAGACACACACACTCAGACACACACACACTCAGACACACACACACTCAGACATACACACTCAGACACACACACTCAGACACACACGCACACACACTCAGACACACACTCAGACACACACACTCAGACACACACACTCAGACACACACTCAGACACACACACACTCAGACACACACACACTCAGACACACACACACTCAGACACACACACTCAGACACACACACTCAGACACACACACTCAGACACACACACTCAGACACACACACTCAGACACACACACTCAGACACACACTCAGGCACACACACACACACTCAGGCACACACACTCAGACACACACACTCAGACACACACACTCAGACACACACACTCAGACACACACACACACACTCAGACACACACACTCAGACACACACTCTCAGGCACACACACACACACACTCAGACACACACACACTCAGACACACACACTCAGACACACACTCAGACACACACACACTCAGACACACACACTCAGACACACTCTCAGACACACACACACTCAGACAAACACACGCACACACTCAGACACACTCACACACATACACACACACACGCGTGTGTAATAGTAAAAAACGCTTATTGTCACAAGTAGGCTTCAAATGAAGTTACTGTGAAAAGCCCCCAGTCGCCACATTCCGGCGCCTGTTCGGGGAGGCCGGTACGGGAATTGAACCCGGACTGTGGCCTTGTTCTGCATTACAAGCCAGCTGTCTTAGCCCACTGTGCCACACCAGCCCCTACACACACACACACACACACCCTATTACAATCTCGGACTAGACCCCAGCAGTAGCCAGGATATTGGGCAGAATTCCCAATATATTATTTTAATGTTGTCAGACTGTGAGGAGAGGATTCCTCGCTCCAGCAGTGACTTCACAAATAAATGGGGATGTGGTAGATGAAAACAAACGTTATTACTCACACAGCATTAAAATATCTTTAACTTCACACAGGAAAATAGCTGACAATGACCCCTTAAATGATGCTAATCAATACCGTGACACAACAACCCTTAACTGCTATCTTTACTCCCACTAAACAACAACCATCTCAGCTCTCAATCCACTTGTAAATACAGTGAGCACTCAGGCAAACTTGCTTCAGAGATGTTCTTTGAGACCTGTTTTCAGAGACAGACCAGAATCCTGGCAGAACAATGCAGGAACTCCAGCTGAAGTCTTCAGAAGCTGTCTTCACGGTTTGACTTCCAGGAACCCACTGAACAATCTCTGCTAACGTGCCTGATCCCCTAGCTCCTCCCATTAGTTACCTCACCATACCAAGCTGAAACACAATGGGCGGGATTCTCCGACCCCCCGCCGGGTGGGAGGATGGCGGGGTCTGGCGCGACTCAATGGGCCCCGGGGCTGACCTAATTCCCCGCCCGTTTGTTGCCGGTGTAAATTAGAGTAGTTCCCTTACCAGCAGGACCTGGCGGCGCGGGCGGGCTGGGGGGGTCGCGGGGGGGTGCCCCCACGGTGGCCTGGCCCGCGGTCGGGGCCCACTGATCCGCGGGCGGGCCTGTGCCGTGGGGGCACTCTTATTTTTCCGCACCGGAGGCTGTGGTCGCCGGCATTCCCGGTGCGGAAGCGAATCCCTCTGCGCATGCGCGGGGTTGACGCCAGCATGCGCTGGCGCTCCCGCGCATGCGCAGGCTCGCACCGGACGGCGGAGGCCCTTTCCCGCAAGCCGGCTCCGGGAGGATTCCGCACCTTTGGGGCGCCCCGACGCCAGACTGGTTCACGCCACTCTGTCCCGCCGGGACCCCCCCGCCCCGCCGGCTCCGGGAGAATCCCGCCCAATGTATCTAATTAACTACTCCACAGGGAACCCCGTTAATCCAAGCAAAACTGCACTAGCCCAAGCTTTTACGATGCTTTAATTGCACCTCTGTCTCCCAAAACCTTTCAAAGCAGAATTCTTTACAAACACGTCTGCAGCGGTCAAACGCACTAACCCAGGCTTCCTGCACCAAAAACCTATCACATAACATATCTGATGTTCCGACACCATCACAACACACCCGCAAGGCCAAATCTGCGCACAGCAGCCGGCTGCAAGCGGCCTTCAAAATGGCCGCAAACATGTAAATAAGATGCAGCCGCACTGCGCACGCGTGCCTGACCATCGGCGCGCACGCGCAGTGCGGCCGGTTCTTTTTTAACCGGTTGCAGCTTTTTGTTTTACAAGTTCGGGGGGAGGTTTATTTGATAACATTTTACAGGAAAAAAAATGCTGAACTTTGGACAGATGGAGACTCCAGACTTTCCGACACCGGAAGGCTTCACCTTCATCCAACAGGTTCCATTGGAGGAGCGTGTACGAGGGCCAAAGGGACCCAAAACCATTTCCTCCATTTTTATCAGCAGCAAACAGGGGAGGAGAAAATAGTGGGTCGCGAAGGTCGGCCAGCGTGGGTCGCGAAGGTCGGCTGGCGTGGGTCGCGAAGGTCGGCCGGCGTGGGTCGCGAAGGTCGGCCGGCGTGGGTCGCGAAGGTCGGCCGGCATGGGTCGCAAAGGTCGGCTGGCGTGGGTCGCGAAGGTCGGCCGGCGTGGGTCGCGAAGGTCGGCCGGCGTGGGTCGCGAAGGTCGGCCAGGTTGGGTCGCGAAGGTCGGCCGGCGTGGGTCGCTCAGATCGGCCGGCGTGGGTCGCGAAGGTCGGCTGGCGTGGGTCGCGAAGGTCGGCTGGCGTGGGTCCCGAAGGTCGGCCGGGTTGCTTCGCGAAGGTCGGCCGGCGTGGGTCGCGAAGGTCGGCTGGCGTGGGTCGCGAAGGTCGGCTGGCGTGGGTCCCGAAGGTCGGCCGCGGTGGGTCGCGAAGGTCGGCCGGCGTGGGTCCCGAAGGTCGGCCGGGTTGGGTCGCGAAGGTCGGCTGGCGTGGGTCACGAAGGGCGGCCGGCGTGGGTCGCGAAGGTCGGCCGGGTTGGGTCGCGAAGGTCGGCCGGCGTGGGTCGCGAAGGTCGGCCGGGTTGGGTCGCGAAGGTCGGCCGGCGTGGGTCGCGAAGGTCGGCCGGCGTGGGTCGCGAAGGTCGGCTGGCGTGGGTCGCGAAGGTCGGCCGGGTTGGGTTCCGAAGGTTGGCCAGTTGGTAAAAATGGGTCCCCGGAAAAAAGATTGAAGAACACTGCCTTAAGGTAGCAGAGCAGGTGGACACAGTGGTTAAGAAGGCATATGGTAAACTTGCCTTTATTAGCCAAGGCATAGAGTTTAAGAGCAGGGTGGTTATGCTGGAACTGTATAAAACGTTAGGCCGCAGCTAGAGTATTGTGGCAGTTCTGGAATCCACATTACAGAAGGGATGTGATAGCCACTGGAAAGGGTGCCGAGGAGGCTTACCAGGATGCTGCCTGGGTTGGAGAGTTTGAGCTATGAGGAGAGATTGGACAGACTGGGGATGTTTTCCTTGGAGCAGAGGAGACTGAGGGGGGGACAGGATTGAGATGTATAAAATTATGAGGAGCGTAGATAGTCAGGAAGAAGCGTTTCCCCTGGGTGGGGGGGTCAGTGATCAGGGGGCAGAGATTTAAGGTGAGGGGCAGGAGGTTTAGAGGGGGTGCGAGGAAAAACCTTTCGCCCAGAGGGGGGGGTGGGAGTCTGGCACTCGCTGCCTGAAAGGGGGGGTGGAGGCAGAGACACTCAGAACATTCCAGAAGTATTTAGAGGTGCGCTTGCGATCCCAGGGCAGACACGGCTCTGGGACAAGTGCTGGGAAATGGGACTAGAATGGTTAGGCCGAAGGGCCTTTTCTGTGCTGTACGACTCTGTGACCCCCCCCCCCGTTAAAAGACTTACGAACGCGGAGGGCACCTACCTCGCTGGGGGAGCGGAGTGGGGGAATGAGAGGAGGGGAATGGGGAGGGGAGGGGGGGGAAAGGGGCAATACCTGGCTGCCATCCTTGGCCGAGACGTCGGCCATGTTGTCGCGCCTGGCCTGGTGCATGGTGAGGGCGGCGCGCGTCGCTCCGCCGGCCACCCCGACGATAGACTGGAAGAGAGAAAGCGGGGGCGGTGAGTGGAGGCCGGGAACTCCGGTGGCTGTCAGAGTCGGGTGTGTGCTGTGGGACTGGGGAGGTGTCAGGGAATCACAGCACGGGACACCACTTGGCTCTGGGTGGCTGGGAGGAACCGGGAGAATCTGTGACTTAACTTCCTCGTCCTGAAGGACTCCGGGACCATGCCAACCGCACCCACCACCAATGCCACCCCGACCCCCGAGGCACAGCGTCCTGCGTGAGGACCTCCCATGGCAATGCTCACAGTGCGAGGCCTGGCAGACCTCCCATGGCAATGCTCACAGTGCGAGGCCTAGCAGACCTTCCCTGGCATTGCTGCTGGTGGGAGGGCCAATCGACCGCCCGTGCCATTGCTCAGCGTGAGATTTAACACGCTCCCTGTCCACCCGCAAAGGCTCCCGGATTTCCAGTGGCAAGGCCCAGTTGGTGGAGATCATTATCCTGTGGCATTGCCCGGATGGGGAGGACCATTGAGCACGCGTCATTTCCTCTCTCAGTGAGGGTCACTGACTGCCGCCACCCACCCCCCCACTCCCGCGGGTGGAGTTTCTCAGATACAGACTATCGCTGCCCCATGTGGGGCTGCTCAGAGAGACAAGAGGATTGGCGTAGGGTCCTCTGTGCACAGTGCGACCCCACCTTACCCACAAGTCCTTTCAGTCTAAACCATAGGGAATGGGAATGGAAATCGACCCACGGGTGTGCAATGTTCAACTCATTCGGCGATAGGGACCCACCTTGAACACTCCCGAGACACAGACAATGAGGGTGAAGGCGGGCGGAAACGCAGGGGCTACAATCTCCATGAAGATCGCCACATCGTTCAACACATCAGCAAACAACCTGCAATCAGACACAGTATTCAACCAGGCCGCTCGGAACAGAGAGATCACCCTGCCCATCAAACACTCCCAGGACAGGTACAGCATGGGGTTAGATACAGAGTAAAGCTCCCTCTACACTGTCCCCATCAAACACTCCCAGGACAGGTACAGCACGGGGTTAGATACAGAGTAAAGCTCCCTCTACACTGTCCCCATCAAACACTCCCAGGAAAGGTACAGCACGGGGTTAGATACAGAGTAAAGCTCCCGCTACACTGTCCACATCAAACACTCCCAGGACAGGTACAGCACGGGGTTAGATACAGAGTAAAACTCCCTCTACACTGCCCCCATCAAACACTCCCAGGACAGGTACAGCACGGGGTGAGATACAGAGTAAAGCTCCCTCTACACTGTCCCCATCAAACACTCCCAGGAAAGGTACAGCACGGGGTTAGATACAGAGTAAAGCTCCCTCTACACTGTCCCCATCAAACACTCCCAGGACAGGTACAGCACGGGGTGAGATACAGAGTAAAGCTCCCTCTACACTGTCCCCATCAAACACTCCCAGGAAAGGTACAGCACGGGGTTAGATACAGAGTAAAGCTCCCTCTACACAGTCCCCATCAAACACTCCCAGGACAGGTACAGCACGGGGTTAGATACAGAGTAAAACTCCCTCTACACTGTCCCCATCAAACACTCCCAGGACAGGTACAGCACGGGGTTAGATACAGAGTAAAGCTCCCTCTACACTGTCCCCATCAAACACTCCCAGGAAAGGTACAGCACGGGGTTAGATACAGAGTAAAGCTCCCTCTACACTGTCCCCATCAAACACTCCCAGGAAAGGTACAGCACGGGGTTAGATACAGAGTAAAGCTCCCTCTACACTGTCCCCATCAAACACACCCAGGACAGGTACAGCACGGGGTGAGATACAGAGTAAAGCTCCCTCTACACTGTCCCCATCAAACACTCCCAGGAAAGGTACAGCACGGGGTTAGATACAGAGTAAAGCTCCCTCTACACTGTCCCCATCAAACACTCCCAGGACAGGTACAGCACGGTTAGATACAGTGTAAAGCTCCCTCTGCACTCTCCCCATCAAACACTGCCAGGACAGGTACAGCACAGGGTTAGATACAGAGTAAAGCTCCCTCTACACGATCCCCATCAATCTATCCCAGGACAGGTACAGCACAGAGTTAGATATAGATTATAGCTCCCTCTACACTGTCCCCATCAAACACTCCCAGGACAGGTACAGCACGGGGTTGGATACAGAGTAAAGCTTCCTCTACACTGTCCCCATCAAACACTCCCAGGACAGGTACAGCACGGGGTTAGATACAGAGTAAAGCTCCCTCTACACTGTCCCCATCAAACACTCCCAGGACAGGTACAGCACGGGGATAGATATAGAGTAAAGCTCCCTCTACACTGCCCCCATCAAACACTCCCAGGACAGGTACAGCATGGGGTTACATACAGAGCAAAGCTCCCTCTACACTGTCCCCATCAAACACTCCCAGGACAGGTACAGCACGGGGTTAGATACAGAGCAAAGCTCCCTCTACACTGTCCCCATCAAACACTCCCAGGACAGGTACAGCACGGGGTTAGATACAGAGTAAAGCTCCCTCTACACTGTCCCCATCAAACACTCCCAGGATAGGTACATCACGGGGTTAGATACAGAGTAAAGCTCCCTCTACACTGCCCCCATCAAACACTCCCAGGACAGGTACAGCATGGGGTTACATACAGAGCAAAGCTCCCTCTACACTGTCCCCATCAAACACTCCCAGGACAGGTACAGCACGGGGTTAGATACAGAGTAAAGCTCCTTCTACACTGTCCCCATCAAACACTCCCAGGACAGGTACAGCACGGTTTTAGATACAGAGTAAAGCTCCCTCTACACTGTCCCCATCAAACACTCCCAGGACAGGTACAGCACGGGGTTAGATACAGAGTAAAGCTCCTTCTACACTGTCCCCATCAAACACTCCCAGGACAGGTACAGCACGGGGTTAGATACAGAGTAAAGCTCCCTCTACACTGTCCCCATCAAACACTCCCAGGACAGGTACAGCAGGGGGTTAGATACAGAGTAAAGCTCCCTCTACACTGTCCCCATCAAACACTCCCAGGATAGGTACAGCACGGGGTTAGATACAGAGTAAAGCTCCCTCTACACTGTCCCCATCAAACACTCCCAGGACAGGTACAGCATGGGGTTACATACAGAGCAAAGCTCCCTCTACACTGTCCCCATCAAACACTCCCAGGACAGGTACAGCACGGGGTTAGATATAGAGTAAAGCTCCCTCTACACTGCCCCATCAAACACTCCCAGGACAGGTACAGCACGGGGTTAGATACAGGGTAAAGCTCCCTCTACACTGTCCCCATAAAACACTCCCAGGACAGGTACAGCACGGGGTTAGATACAGAGTAAAGCTCCCTCTACACTGTCCCCATCAAACACTCCCAGGACAGGTACAGCACGGGGTTAGGTACATAGTAAAGCTCCCTCTACACTGTCCCCATCAAACACTCCCAGGGCAGGTACAGCACAGGGTTAAATACAGAGTAAAGCTCCCTCTACACTGTCCCCATCAAACACTCCCAGGACAGGTACAGCACGGGGTTAGATACAGAGTAAAGCTCCCTCTACACTGTCCCTATCAAACACTCCCAGGACAGGTACAGCACGGGGTTAGATACAGAGTAAAGCTGCCTCTACACTGTCTCCAACACTCCCAGGACAAGTACAGCACAGGGTTAGATACAGAGTAAAGCTCCCTCTACACTGTCCCCATCAAACACTCCCAGGACAAGTACAGCACGGGGTTAGATACAGAGTAAAGCTCCCTCTACACTGTCCCCATCAAACACTCCCAGGACAGGTACAGCACGGGGTTAGATACAGAGTAAAGCTCCCGCTACACTGTCCCCATCAAACACTCCCAGGACAGGTACAGCATGGCGTTAGATACAGAGTAAAGCTCCCTCTACACTGTCCCCATCAAACACTCCCAGGACAGGTACAGCACGGGGTTAGGTACATAGTAAAGCTCCCTCTACACTGTCCCCATCAAACACTCCCAGGACAGGTACAGCACAGGGTTAAATACAGAGTAAAGCTCCCTCTACACTGTCCCCATCAAACACTCCCAGGACAGGTACAGCACGGGGTTAGATACAGAGTAAAGCTCCCTCTACACTGTCCCTATCAAACACTCCCAGGACAGGTACAGCACGGGGTTAGATACAGAGTAAAGCTGCCTCTACACTGTCTCCAACACTCCCAGGACAGGTACAGCACGGGGTTAGATACAGAGTAAAGCTCCCTCTACACTGTCCCCATCAAACACTCCCAGGACAAGTACAGCACGGGGTTAGATACAGAGTAAAGCTCCCTCTACACTGTCCCCATCAAACACTCCCAGGACAGGTACAGCACGGGGTTAGATACAGAGTAAAGCTCCCGCTACACTGTCCCCATCAAACACTCCCAGGACAGGTACAGCATGGCGTTAGATACAGAGTAAAGCTCCCTCTACACTGTCCCCATCAAACACTCCCAGGACAGGTACAGCACGGGGTTAGATACAGAGTAAAGCTCCCTCTACACTGTCCCCATCAAACACTCACAGGACAGGTACAGCACGGGGTTAGATACAGAGTAAAACTCCCTCTACACTGTTCCCATCAAACACTCACAGGACAGGTACAGCACGGGGTTAGATACAGAGTTAAACTCCCTCTACACTGTTCCCATCAAACACTCCTAGGACAGGTACAGCACAGGGTTAAATACAGAGTAAAGCTCCCTGTACACTGTCCCCATCAAACACTCCCAGGACAGGTACAGCACGGGGTTAGATACAGAGTAAAGCTCCCTCTACACTGTCCCTATCAAACACTCCCAGGACAGGTACAGCACGGGGTTAGATACAGAGTAAAGCTCCCGCTACACTGTCCCCATCAAACACTCCCAGGACAGGTACAGCCCGGGGTTAGATACAGAGTAAAGCTCCCTCTACACTGTCCCCATCAAACACTCCCAGAACAGGTACAGCACGGGGTTAGATATAGAGTAAAGCTCCCTCTACACTGTCCCCATCAAACACTCCCAGGACAGGTACAGCACGGGGTTAGATACAGGGTAAAGCTCCCTCTACACTGTCCCCATAAAACACTCCCAGGACAGGTACAGCACGGGGTTAGATACAGAGTAAAGCTCCCTCTACACTGTCCCCATCAAACACTCCCAGGACAGGTACAGCATGGGGTTAGGTACATAGTAAAGCTCCCTCTACACTGTCCCCATCAAACACTCCCAGGACAGGTACAGCACAGGGTTAAATACAGAGTAAAGCTCCCTCTACACTGTCCCCATCAAACACTCCCAGGACAGGTACAGCACGGGGTTAGATACAGAGTAAAGCTCCCTCTACACTGTCCCTATCAAACACTCCCAGGACAGGTACAGCACGGGGTTAGATACAGAGTAAAGCTGCCTCTACACTGTCCCCATCAAACACTCCGAGGACAAGTCCAGCACGGGGTTAGATACAGAGTAAAGATCCCTCTACACTGTCCCCATCAAACACCCCCAGGACAAGTACAGCACGGGGTTAGATACAGAGTAAAGATCCCTCTACACTGTCCCCATCAAACACTCCCAGGACAGGTACAGCACGGGGTTAGATACAGAGTAAAGCTCCCGCTACACTGTCCCCATCATACACTCCCAGGACAGGTACAGCATGGCGTTAGATACAGAGTAAAGCTCCCTCTACACTGTCCCCATCAAACACTCCCAGGACAGGTACAGCACTGGGTTAGATACAGAGTAAAGCTCCCTCTACACTGTCCCCATCAAACACTCACAGGACAGGTACAGCACGGGGTTAGATACAGAGTAAAACTCCCTCTACACTGTTCCCATCAAACACTCACAGGACAGGTACAGCACGGGGTTAGATACAGAGTAAAACTCCCTCTACACTGTTCCCATCAAACACTCCCAGGACAGGTACAGCACAGGGTTAAATACAGAGTAAAGCTCCCTGTACACTGTCCCCATCAAACACTCCCAGGACAGGTACAGCACGGGGTTAGATACAGAGTAAAGCTCCCTCTACACTGTCCCCATCAAACACTCCCAGGACAGGTACAGCACGGGGTTAGATACAGAGTAAAGCTCCCTCTACACTGTCTCCAACACTCCCAGGACAGGTACAGCACGGGGTTAGATACAGAGTAAAGCTCCCTCTACACTGTCCCCATCAAACACTCCCAGAGCAGATACAGCACGGGGTTAGATACAGAGTAAAGCTCCCTCTACAGCACGGGGTTAGATACAGAGTAAAGCTCGCTCTACACTGTCCCCATCAAACACTCCCAGGACAGGTACAGCACGGAGTTAGATACAGAGTAAAGCTCCCTCTACACTGTCCCCATCAAACACTCCCAGGACAGGTACAGCACGGGGTTAGATACAGAGTAAAGCTCCCTCTACAGCACGGGGTTAGATACAGAGTAAAGCTCCCTCTACACTGTCCCCATCAAACACTCCCAGGACAGGTACAGCACGGGTTAGGTACAGAGTAAAGCTCCCGCTTCACTGTCCGCATCAAACACTCCCAGGACAAGTACAGCACGGGGTTAGATACAGAGTAAAGCTCCCTCTACACTGTCCCCATCAAACACTCCCAGGACAGGTACAGCACGGGGTTAGATACAAGTAAAGCTCCCTCTACACTGTCCCCATCAAACACTCCCAGGACAGGTACAGCACGGGGTTAGATACAGAGTAAAGCCCCCTCTACACTGTCCCCATCAAACACTCCCAGGACAGGTACAGCACGGGGTTAGATACAGAGTAAAGCTCCCTCTACAGCATGGGGTTAGATACAGAGTAAAGCTCCCTCTACACTGTCCCCATCAAACACTCCCAGGACAGGTACAGCACGGGTTAGGTACAGAGTAAAGCTCCCGCTTCACTGTCCGCATCAAACACTCCCAGGACAAGTACAGCACGGGGTTAGATACAGAGTAAAGCTCCCTCTACACTGTCCCCATCAAACACTCCCAGGACAGGTACAGCACGGGGTTAGATACAAGTAAAGCTCCCTCTACACTGTCCCCATCAAACACTCCCAGGACAGGTACAGCACGGGGTTAGATACAGGGTAAAGCTCCCTCTACACTGTCCCCATAAAACACTCCCAGGACAGGTACAGCACGGGGTTAGATACAGAGTAAAGCTCCCTCTACACTGTCCCCATCAAACACTCCCAGGACAGGTACAGCATGGGGTTAGGTACATAGTAAAGCTCCCTCTACACTGTCCCCATCAAACACTCCCAGGACAGGTACAGCACAGGGTTAAATACAGAGTAAAGCTCCCTCTACACTGTCCCCATCAAACACTCCCAGGACAGGTACAGCACGGGGTTAGATACAGAGTAAAGCTCCCTCTACACTGTCCCTATCAAACACTCCCAGGACAGGTACAGCACGGGGTTAGATACAGAGTAAAGCTGCCTCTACACTGTCCCCATCAAACACTCCGAGGACAAGTCCAGCACGGGGTTAGATACAGAGTAAAGCTCCCTCTACACTGTCCCCATCAAACACCCCCAGGACAAGTACAGCACGGGGTTAGATACAGAGTAAAGATCCCTCTACACTGTCCCCATCAAACACTCCCAGGACAGGTACAGCACGGGGTTAGATACAGAGTAAAGCTCCCGCTACACTGTCCCCATCATACACTCCCAGGACAGGTACAGCATGGCGTTAGATACAGAGTAAAGCTCCCTCTACACTGTCCCCATCAAACACTCCCAGGACAGGTACTGCACTGGGTTAGATACAGAGTAAAGCTCCCTCTACACTGTCCCCATCAAACACTCACAGGACAGGTACAGCACGGGGTTAGATACAGAGTAAAACTCCCTCTACATTGTTCCCATCAAACACTCACAGGACAGGTACAGCACGGGGTTAGATACAGAGTAAAACTCCCTCTACACTGTTCCCATCAAACACTCCCAGGACAGGTACAGCACAGGGTTAAATACAGAGTAAAGCTCCCTGTACACTGTCCCCATCAAACACTCCCAGGACAGGTACAGCACGGGGTTAGATACAGAGTAAAGCTCCCTCTACACTGTCCCCATCAAACACTCCCAGGACAGGTACAGCACGGGGTTAGATACAGAGTAAAGCTCCCTCTACACTGTCTCCAACACTCCCAGGACAGGTACAGCACGGGGTTAGATACAGAGTAAAGCTCCCTCTACACTGTCCCCATCAAACACTCCCAGAGCAGATACAGCACGGGGTTAGATACAGAGTAAAGCTCCCTCTACAGCACGGGGTTAGATACAGAGTAAAGCTCGCTCTACACTGTCCCCATCAAACACTCCCAGGACAGGTACAGCACGGAGTTAGATACAGAGTAAAGCTCCCTCTACACTGTCCCCATCAAACACTCCCAGGACAGGTACAGCACGGGATTAGATACAGAGTAAAGCTCCCTCTACAGCACGGGGTTAGATACAGAGTAAAGCTCCCTCTACACTGTCCCCATCAAACACTCCCAGGACAGGTACAGCACGGGTTAGGTACAGAGTAAAGCTCCCGCTTCACTGTCCGCATCAAACACTCCCAGGACAAGTACAGCACGGGGTTAGATACAGAGTAAAGCTCCCTCTACACTGTCCCCATCAAACACTCCCAGGACAGGTACAGCACGGGGTTAGATACAAGTAAAGCTCCCTCTACACTGTCCCCATCAAACACTCCCAGGACAGGTACAGCACGGGGTTAGATACAGAGTAAAGCCCCCTCTACACTGTCCCCATCAAACACTCCCAGGACAGGTACAGCACGGGGTTAGATACAGAGTAAAGCTCCCTCTACAGCATGGGGTTAGATACAGAGTAAAGCTCCCTCTACACTGTCCCCATCAAACACTCCCAGGACAGGTACAGCACGGGTTAGGTACAGAGTAAAGCTCCCGCTTCACTGTCCGCATCAAACACTCCCAGGACAAGTACAGCACGGGGTTAGATACAGAGTAAAGCTCCCTCTACACTGTCCCCATCAAGCACTCCCAGGACAGGTACAGCACGGGGTTAGATACAAGTAAAGCTCCCTCTACACTGTCCCCATCAAACACTCCCAGGACAGGTACAGCACGGGGTTAGATACAGGGTAAAGCTCCCTCTACACTGTCCCCATAAAACACTCCCAGGACAGGTACAGCACGGGGTTAGATACAGAGTAAAGCTCCCTCTACACTGTCCCCATCAAACACTCCCAGGACAGGTACAGCATGGGGTTAGGTACATAGTAAAGCTCCCTCTACACTGTCCCCATCAAACACTCCCAGGACAGGTACAGCACAGGGTTAAATACAGAGTAAAGCTCCCTCTACACTGTCCCCATCAAACACTCCCAGGACAGGTACAGCACGGGGTTAGATACAGAGTAAAGCTCCCTCTACACTGTCCCTATCAAACACTCCCAGGACAGGTACAGCACGGGGTTAGATACAGAGTAAAGCTGCCTCTACACTGTCCCCATCAAACACTCCGAGGACAAGTCCAGCACGGGGTTAGATACAGAGTAAAGCTCCCTCTACACTGTCCCCATCAAACACCCCCAGGACAAGTACAGCACGGGGTTAGATACAGAGTAAAGATCCCTCTACACTGTCCCCATCAAACACTCCCAGGACAGGTACAGCACGGGGTTAGATACAGAGTAAAGCTCCCGCTACACTGTCCCCATCATACACTCCCAGGACAGGTACAGCATGGCGTTAGATACAGAGTAAAGCTCCCTCTACACTGTCCCCATCAAACACTCCCAGGACAGGTACAGCACTGGGTTAGATACAGAGTAAAGCTCCCTCTACACTGTCCCCATCAAACACTCACAGGACAGGTACAGCACGGGGTTAGATACAGAGTAAAACTCCCTCTACACTGTTCCCATCAAACACTCACAGGACAGGTACAGCACGGGGTTAGATACAGAGTAAAACTCCCTCTACACTGTTCCCATCAAACACTCCCAGGACAGGTACAGCACAGGGTTAAATACAGAGTAAAGCTCCCTGTACACTGTCCCCATCAAACACTCCCAGGACAGGTACAGCACGGGGTTAGATACAGAGTAAAGCTCCCTCTACACTGTCCCCATCAAACACTCCCAGGACAGGTACAGCACGGGGTTAGATACAGAGTAAAGCTCCCTCTACACTGTCTCCAACACTCCCAGGACAGGTACAGCACGGGGTTAGATACAGAGTAAAGCTCCCTCTACACTGTCCCCATCAAACACTCCCAGAGCAGATACAGCACGGGGTTAGATACAGAGTAAAGCTCCCTCTACAGCACGGGGTTAGATACAGAGTAAAGCTCGCTCTACACTGTCCCCATCAAACACTCCCAGGACAGGTACAGCACGGAGTTAGATACAGAGTAAAGCTCCCTCTACACTGTCCCCATCAAACACTCCCAGGACAGGTACAGCACGGGGTTAGATACAGAGTAAAGCTCCCTCTACAGCACGGGGTTAGATACAGAGTAAAGCTCCCTCTACACTGTCCCCATCAAACACTCCCAGGACAGGTACAGCACGGGTTAGGTACAGAGTAAAGCTCCCGCTTCACTGTCCGCATCAAACACTCCCAGGACAAGTACAGCACGGGGTTAGATACAGAGTAAAGCTCCCTCTACACTGTCCCCATCAAACACTCCCAGGACAGGTACAGCACGGGGTTAGATACAAGTAAAGCTCCCTCTACACTGTCCCCATCAAACACTCCCAGGACAGGTACAGCACGGGGTTAGATACAGAGTAAAGCCCCCTCTACACTGTCCCCATCAAACACTCCCAGGACAGGTACAGCACGGGGTTAGATACAGAGTAAAGCTCCCTCTACAGCATGGGGTTAGATACAGAGTAAAGCTCCCTCTACACTGTCCCCATCAAACACTCCCAGGACAGGTACAGCACGGGTTAGGTACAGAGTAAAGCTCCCGCTTCACTGTCCGCATCAAACATCCCAGGACAAGTACAGCACGGGGTTAGATACAGAGTAAAGCTCCCTCTACACTGTCCCCATCAAACACTCCCAGGACAGGTACAGCACGGGGTTAGATACAAGTAAAGCTCCCTCTACACTGTCCCCATCAAACACTCCCAGGACAGGTACAGCACGGGGTTAGATACAGAGTAAAGCTCCCTCTACACTGTCCCCATCAAACACTCCCAGGACAGGTACAGCACGGGGTTAGATACAAAGTAAAGCTCCCTCGACACTGTCCCCATCAAACACTCCCAGGGCAGGTACAGCACGGGGTTAGATACAGAGTAAAGTTCCCTCTACACTGTCCCCATCAAACACTCCCAGGACAGGTACAGCACGGGGTTAGATACAGAGTAAAGCTCCCTCTACACTGTCCCCATCAAACACTCCCAGGACAGGTACAGCACGGGGTTAGATACAGAGTAAAGCTCCCTCTACACTGTCCCCATCAAACACTCCCAGGACAGGTACAGCACGGGGTTAGATACAGAGTAAAGCTCCCGCTACACTGTCCCCATCAAACACTCCCAGGACAGGTACAGCATGGCGTTAGATACAGAGTAAAGCTCCCTCTACACTGTCCCCATCAAACACTCCCAGGACAGGAACAGCACGGGGTTAGATACAGAGTAAAGCTCCCTCTACACTGTCCCCATCAAACACTCACAGGACAGGTACAGCACGAGGTTAGATACAGAGTAAAACTCCCTCTACACTGTTCCCATCAAACACTCACAGGACAGGTACAGCACGGGGTTAGATACAGAGTTAAACTCCCTCTACACTGTTCCCATCAAACACTCCTAGGACAGGTACAGCACAGGGTTAAATACAGAGTAAAGCTCCCTGTACACTGTCCCCATCAAACACTCCCAGGACAGGTACAGCACGGGGTTAGATACAGAGTAAAGCTCCCTCTACACTGTCCCTATCAAACACTCCCAGGACAGGTACAGCACGGGGTTAGATACAGAGTAAAGCTCCCGCTACACTGTCCCCATCAAACACTCCCAGGACAGGTACAGCCCGGGGTTAGATACAGAGTAAAGCTCCCTCTACACTGTCCCCATCAAACACTCCCAGGACAGGTACAGCACGGGGTTAGATATAGAGTAAAGCTCCCTCTACACTGTCCCCATCAAACACTCCCAGGACAGGTACAGCACGGGGTTAGATACAGGGTAAAGCTCCCTCTACACTGTCCCCATAAAACACTCCCAGGACAGGTACAGCACGGGGTTAGATACAGAGTAAAGCTCCCTCTACACTGTCCCCATCAAACACTCCCAGGACAGGTACAGCATGGGGTTAAATACAGAGTAAAGCTCCCTCTACACTGTCCCCATCAAACACTCCCAGGACAGGTACAGCACGGGGTTAGATACAGAGTAAAGCTCCCTCTACACTGTCCCTATCAAACACTCCCAGGACAGGTACAGCACGGGGTTAGATACAGAGTAAAGCTGCCTCTACACTGTCCCCATCAAACACTCCCAGGACAAGTACAGCACGGGGTTAGATACAGAGTAAAGCTCCCTCTACACTGTCCCCATCAAACACCCCCAGGACAAGTACAGCACGGGGTTAGATACAGAGTAAAGCTCCCTCTACACTGTCCCCATCAAACACTCCCAGGACAGGTACAGCACTGGGTTAGATACAGAGTAAAGCTCCCTCTACACTGTCCCCATCAAACACTCACAGGACAGGTACAGCACGGGGTTAGATACAGAGTAAAACTCCCTCTACACTGTTCCCATCAAACACTCACAGGACAGGTACAGCACGGGGTTAGATACAGAGTAAAACTCCCTCTACACTGTTCCCATCAAACACTCCCAGGACAGGTACAGCACAGGGTTAAATACAGAGTAAAGCTCCCTGTACACTGTCCCCATCAAACACTCCCAGGACAGGTACAGCACGGGGTTAGATACAGAGTAAAGCTCCCTCTACACTGTCCCTATCAAACACTCCCAGGACAGGTACAGCACGGGGTTAGATACAGAGTAAAGCTCCCTCTACACTGTCTCCAACACTCCCAGGACAGGTACAGCACGGGGTTAGATACAGAGTAAAGCTCCCTCTACACTGTCCCCATCAAACACTCCCAGAGCAGATACAGCACGGGGTTAGATACAGAGTAAAGCTCCCTCTACAGCACGGGGTTAGATACAGAGTAAAGCTCCCTCTACACTGTCCCCATCAAACACTCCCAGGACAGGTACAGCACGGAGTTAGATACAGAGTAAAGCTCCCTCTACACTGTCCCCATCAAACACTCCCAGGACAGGTACAGCACGGGGTTAGATACAGAGTAAAGCTCCCTCTACAGCACGGGGTTAGATACAGAGTAAAGCTCCCTCTACACTGTCCCCATCAAACACTCCCAGGACAGGTACAGCACGGGTTAGGTACAGAGTAAAGCTCCCGCTTCACTGTCCGCATCAAACACTCCCAGGTCAAGTACAGCACGGGGTTAGATACAGAGGAAAGCTCCCTCTACACTGTCCCCATCAAACACTCCCAGGACAGGTACAGCACGGGGTTAGATACAAGTAAAGCTCCCTCTACACTGTCCCCATCAAACACTCCCAGGACAGGTACAGCACGGGGTTAGATACAGAGTAAAGCCCCCTCTACACTGTCCCCATCAAACACTCCCAGGACAGGTACAGCACGGGGTTAGATACAGAGTAAAGCTCCCTCTACAGCACGGGGTTAGATACAGAGTAAAGCTCCCTCTACACTGTCCCCATCAAACACTCCCAGGACAGGTACAGCACGGGTTAGGTACAGAGTAAAGCTCCCGCTTCACTGTCCGCATCAAACATTCCCAGGACAAGTACAGCACGGGGTTAGATACAGAGTAAAGCTCCCTCTACACTGTCCCCATCAAACACTCCCAGGACAGGTACAGCACGGGGTTAGATACAAGTAAAGCTCCCTCTACACTGTCCCCATCAAACACTCCCAGGACAGGTACAGCACGGGGTTAGATACAGAGTAAAGCTCCCTCTACACTATCCCCATCAAACACTCCCAGGACAGGTACAGCACGGGGTTAGATACAGAGTAAAGCTCCCTCGACACTGTCCCCATCAAACACTCCCAGGGCAGGTACAGCACGGGGTTAGATACAGAGTAAAGTTCCCTCTACACTGTCCCCATCAAACACTCCCAGGACAGGTACAGCACGGGGTTAGATACAGAGTAAAGCTCCCTCTACACTGTCCCCATCAAACACTCCCAGGACAGGTACAGCACGGGGTTAGATACAGAGTAAAGCTCCCTCTACACTGTCCCCATCAAACACTCCCAGGACAGGTACAGCACGGGGTTAGATACAGAGTAAAGTTCCCTCTACACTGTCCCCATCAAACACTCCCAGGACAGGTACAGCATGGGGTTAGATACAGAGTAAAGCTCCCTCTACACTGTCCCCATCAAACACTCCCAGGACAGTTACAGCATGGGGTTAGATACAGAGTAAAGCTCCCTCTACACTGTCCCCATCAAACACTCCCAGGACAGGTACAGCACGGGGTTAGATACAGAGTAAAGCTCCCTCGACACTGTCCCCATCAAACACTCCCAGGGCAGGTACAGCACGGGGTTAGATACAGAGTAAAGTTCCCTCTACACTGTCCCCATCAAACACTCCCAGGACAGGTACAGCACGGGGTTAGATACAGAGTAAAGCTCCCTCTACACTGTCCCCATCAAACACTCCCAGGACAGGTACAGCACGGGGTTAGATACAGAGTAAAGCTCCCTCTACACTGTCCCCATCAAACACTCCCAGGACAGGTACAGCACGGGGTTAGATACAGAGTAAAGCTCCCGCTACACTGTCCCCATCAAACACTCCCAGGACAGGTACAGCATGGCGTTAGATACAGAGTAAAGCTCCCTCTACACTGTCCCCATCAAACACTCCCAGGACAGGTACAGCACGGGGTTAGATACAGAGTAAAGCTCCCTCTACACTGTCCCCATCAAACACTCACAGGACAGGTACAGCACGGGGTTAGATACAGAGTAAAACTCCCTCTACACTGTTCCCATCAAACACTCACAGGACAGGTACAGCACGGGGTTAGATACAGAGTTAAACTCCCTCTACACTGTTCCCATCAAACACTCCTAGGACAGGTACAGCACAGGGTTAAATACAGAGTAAAGCTCCCTGTACACTGTCCCCATCAAACACTCCCAGGACAGGTACAGCACGGGGTTAGATACAGAGTAAAGCTCCCTCTACACTGTCCCTATCAAACACTCCCAGGACAGGTACAGCACGGGGTTAGATACAGAGTAAAGCTCCTGCTACACTGTCCCCATCAAACACTCCCAGGACAGGTACAGCCCGGGGTTAGATACAGAGTAAAGCTCCCTCTACACTGTCCCCATCAAACACTCCCAGGACAGGTACAGCACGGAGTTAGATACAGAGTAAAGCTCCCTCTACACTGTCCCCATCAAACACTCCCAGGACAGGTACAGCACGGGGTTAGATACAGAGTAAAGCTCCCTCTACAGCACGGGGTTAGATACAGAGTAAAGCTCCCTCTACACTGTCCCCATCAAACACTCCCAGGACAGGTACAGCACGGGTTAGGTACAGAGTAAAGCTCCCGCTTCACTGTCCGCATCAAACACTCCCAGGACAAGTACAGCACGGGGTTAGATACAGAGTAAAGCTCCCTCTACACTGTCCCCATCAAACACTCCCAGGACAGGTACAGCACGGGGTTAGATACAAGTAAAGCTCCCTCTACACTGTCCCCATCAAACACTCCCAGGACAGGTACAGCACGGGGTTAGATACAGAGTAAAGCCCCCTCTACACTGTCCCCATCAAACACTCCCAGGACAGGTACAGCACGGGGTTAGATACAGAGTAAAGCTCCCTCTACAGCACGGGGTTAGATACAGAGTAAAGCTCCCTCTACACTGTCCCCATCAAACACTCCCAGGACAGGTACAGCACGGGTTAGGTACAGAGTAAAGCTCCCGCTTCACTGTCCGCATCAAACATTCCCAGGACAAGTACAGCACGGGGTTAGATACAGAGTAAAGCTCCCTCTACACTGTCCCCATCAAACACTCCCAGGACAGGTACAGCACGGGGTTAGATACAAGTAAAGCTCCCTCTACACTGTCCCCATCAAACACTCCCAGGACAGGTACAGCACGGGGTTAGATACAGAGTAAAGCTCCCTCTACACTATCCCCATCAAACACTCCCAGGACAGGTACAGCACGGGGTTAGATACAGAGTAAAGCTCCCTCGACACTGTCCCCATCAAACACTCCCAGGGCAGGTACAGCACGGGGTTAGATACAGAGTAAAGTTCCCTCTACACTGTCCCCATCAAACACTCCCAGGACAGGTACAGCACGGGGTTAGATACAGAGTAAAGCTCCCTCTACACTGTCCCCATCAAACACTCCCAGGACAGGTACAGCACGGGGTTAGATACAGAGTAAAGCTCCCTCTACACTGTCCCCATCAAACACTCCCAGGACAAGTACAGCACGGGGTTAGATACAGAGTAAAGCTCCCTCTACACTGTCCCCATCAAACACCCCCAGGACAAGTACAGCACGGGGTTAGATACAGAGTAAAGCTCCCTCTACACTGTCCCCATCAAACACTCCCAGGACAGGTACAGCACTGGGTTAGATACAGAGTAAAGCTCCCTCTACACTGTCCCCATCAAACACTCACAGGACAGGTACAGCACGGGGTTAGATACAGAGTAAAACTCCCTCTACACTGTTCCCATCAAACACTCACAGGACAGGTACAGCACGGGGTTAGATACAGAGTAAAACTCCCTCTACACTGTTCCCATCAAACACTCCCAGGACAGGTACAGCACAGGGTTAAATACAGAGTAAAGCTCCCTGTACACTGTCCCCATCAAACACTCCCAGGACAGGTACAGCACGGGGTTAGATACAGAGTAAAGCTCCCTCTACACTGTCCCTATCAAACACTCCCAGGACAGGTACAGCACGGGGTTAGATACAGAGTAAAGCTCCCTCTACACTGTCTCCAACACTCCCAGGACAGGTACAGCACGGGGTTAGATACAGAGTAAAGCTCCCTCTACACTGTCCCCATCAAACACTCCCAGAGCAGATACAGCACGGGGTTAGATACAGAGTAAAGCTCCCTCTACAGCACGGGGTTAGATACAGAGTAAAGCTCCCTCTACACTGTCCCCATCAAACACTCCCAGGACAGGTACAGCACGGAGTTAGATACAGAGTAAAGCTCCCTCTACACTGTCCCCATCAAACACTCCCAGGACAGGTACAGCACGGGGTTAGATACAGAGTAAAGCTCCCTCTACAGCACGGGGTTAGATACAGAGTAAAGCTCCCTCTACACTGTCCCCATCAAACACTCCCAGGACAGGTACAGCACGGGTTAGGTACAGAGTAAAGCTCCCGCTTCACTGTCCGCATCAAACACTCCCAGGACAAGTACAGCACGGGGTTAGATACAGAGTAAAGCTCCCTCTACACTGTCCCCATCAAACACTCCCAGGACAGGTACAGCACGGGGTTAGATACAAGTAAAGCTCCCTCTACACTGTCCCCATCAAACACTCCCAGGACAGGTACAGCACGGGGTTAGATACAGAGTAAAGCCCCCTCTACACTGTCCCCATCAAACACTCCCAGGACAGGTACAGCACGGGGTTAGATACAGAGTAAAGCTCCCTCTACAGCACGGGGTTAGATACAGAGTAAAGCTCCCTCTACACTGTCCCCATCAAACACTCCCAGGACAGGTACAGCACGGGTTAGGTACAGAGTAAAGCTCCCGCTTCACTGTCCGCATCAAACATTCCCAGGACAAGTACAGCACGGGGTTAGATACAGAGTAAAGCTCCCTCTACACTGTCCCCATCAAACACTCCCAGGACAGGTACAGCACGGGGTTAGATACAAGTAAAGCTCCCTCTACACTGTCCCCATCAAATACTCCCAGGACAGGTACAGCACGGGGTTAGATACAGAGTAAAGCTCCCTCTACACTATCCCCATCAAACACTCCCAGGACAGGTACAGCACGGGGTTAGATACAGAGTAAAGCTCCCTCGACACTGTCCCCATCAAACACTCCCAGGGCAGGTACAGCACGGGGTTAGATACAGAGTAAAGTTCCCTCTACACTGTCCCCATCAAACACTCCCAGGACAGGTACAGCACGGGGTTAGATACAGAGTAAAGCTCCCTCTACACTGTCCCCATCAAACACTCCCAGGACAGGTACAGCACGGGGTTAGATACAGAGTAAAGCTCCCTCTACACTGTCCCCATCAAACACTCCCAGGACAGGTACAGCACGGGGTTAGATACAGAGTAAAGTTCCCTCTACACTGTCCCCATCAAACACTCCCAGGACAGGTACAGCATGGGGTTAGATACAGAGTAAAGCTCCCTCTACACTGTCCCCATCAAACACTCCCAGGACAGGTACAGCATGGGGTTAGATACAGAGTAAAGCTCCCTCTACACTGTCCCCATCAAACACTCCCAGGACAGGTACAGCACGGGGTTAGATACAGAGTAAAGCTCCCTCGACACTGTCCCCATCAAACACTCCCAGGGCAGGTACAGCACGGGGTTAGATACAGAGTAAAGTTCCCTCTACACTGTCCCCATCAAACACTCCCAGGACAGGTACAGCACGGGGTTAGATACAGAGTAAAGCTCCCTCTACACTGTCCCCATCAAACACTCCCAGGACAGGTACAGCACGGGGTTAGATACAGAGTAAAGCTCCCTCTACACTGTCCCCATCAAACACTCCCAGGACAGGTACAGCACGGGGTTAGATACAGAGTAAAGCTCCCGCTACACTGTCCCCATCAAACACTCCCAGGACAGGTACAGCATGGCGTTAGATACAGAGTAAAGCTCCCTCTACACTGTCCCCATCAAACACTCCCAGGACAGGTACAGCACGGGGTTAGATACAGAGTAAAGCTCCCTCTACACTGTCCCCATCAAACACTCACAGGACAGGTACAGCACGGGGTTAGATACAGAGTAAAACTCCCTCTACACTGTTCCCATCAAACACTCACAGGACAGGTACAGCACGGGGTTAGATACAGAGTTAAACTCCCTCTACACTGTTCCCATCAAACACTCCTAGGACAGGTACAGCACAGGGTTAAATACAGAGTAAAGCTCCCTGTACACTGTCCCCATCAAACACTCCCAGGACAGGTACAGCACGGGGTTAGATACAGAGTAAAGCTCCCTCTACACTGTCCCTATCAAACACTCCCAGGACAGGTACAGCACGGGGTTAGATACAGAGTAAAGCTCCCGCTACACTGTCCCCATCAAACACTCCCAGGACAGGTACAGCCCGGGGTTAGATACAGAGTAAAGCTCCCTCTACACTGTCCCCATCAAACACTCCCAGGACAGGTACAGCACGGGGTTAGATATAGAGTAAAGCTCCCTCTACACTGTCCCCATCAAACACTCCCAGGACAGGTACAGCACGGGGTTAGATACAGGGTAAAGCTCCCTCTACACTGTCCCCATAAAACACTCCCAGGACAGGTACAGCACGGGGTTAGATACAGAGTAAAGCTCCCTCTACACTGTCCCCATCAAACACTCCCAGGACAGGTACAGCATGGGGTTAGATACATAGTAAAGCTCCCTCTACACTGTCCCCATCAAACACTCCCAGGACAGGTACAGCACAGGGTTAAATACAGAGTAAAGCTCCCTCTACACTGTCCCCATCAAACACTCCCAGGACAGGTACAGCACGGGGTTAGATACAGAGTAAAGCTCCCTCTACACTGTCCCTATCAAACACTCCCAGGACAGGTACAGCACGGGGTTAGATACAGAGTAAAGCTGCCTCTACACTGTCCCCATCAAACACTCCCAGGACAAGTACAGCACGGGGTTAGATACAGAGTAAAGCTCCCTCTACACTGTCCCCATCAAACACCCCCAGGACAAGTACAGCACGGGGTTAGATACAGAGTAAAGCTCCCTCTACACTGTCCCCATCAAACACTCCCAGGACAGGTACAGCACGGGGTTAGATACAGAGTAAAGCTCCCGCTACACTGTCCCCATCATACACTCCCAGGACAGGTACAGCATGGCGTTAGATACAGAGTAAAGCTCCCTCTACACTGTCCCCATCAAACACTCCCAGGACAGGTACAGCACTGGGTTAGATACAGAGTAAAGCTCCCTCTACACTGTCCCCATCAAACACTCACAGGACAGGTACAGCACGGGGTTAGATACAGAGTAAAACTCCCTCTACACTGTTCCCATCAAACACTCACAGGACAGGTACAGCACGGGGTTAGATACAGAGTAAAACTCCCTCTACACTGTTCCCATCAAACACTCCCAGGACAGGTACAGCACAGGGTTAAATACAGAGTAAAGCTCCCTGTACACTGTCCCCATCAAACACTCCCAGGACAGGTACAGCACGGGGTTAGATACAGAGTAAAGCTCCCTCTACACGGTCCCTATCAAACACTCCCAGGACAGGTACAGCACGGGGTTAGATACAGAGTAAAGCTCCCTCTACACTGTCTCCAACACTCCCAGGACAGGTACAGCACGGGGTTAGATACAGAGTAAAGCTCCCTCTACACTGTCCCCATCAAACACTCCCAGAGCAGATACAGCACGGGGTTAGATACAGAGTAAAGCTCCCTCTACAGCACGGGGTTAGATACAGAGTAAAGCTCCCTCTACACTGTCCCCATCAAACACTCCCAGGACAGGTACAGCACGGAGTTAGATACAGAGTAAAGCTCCCTCTACACTGTCCCCATCAAACACTCCCAGGACAGGTACAGCACGGGGTTAGATACAGAGTAAAGCTCCCTCTACAGCACGGGGTTAGATACAGAGTAAAGCTCCCTCTACACTGTCCCCATCAAACACTCCCAGGACAGGTACAGCACGGGTTAGGTACAGAGTAAAGCTCCCGCTTCACTGTCCGCATCAAACACTCCCAGGACAAGTACAGCACGGGGTTAGATACAGAGTAAAGCTCCCTCTACACTGTCCCCATCAAACACTCCCAGGACAGGTACAGCACGGGGTTAGATACAAGTAAAGCTCCCTCTACACTGTCCCCATCAAACACTCCCAGGACAGGTACAGCACGGGGTTAGATACAGAGTAAAGCCCCCTCTACACTGTCCCCATCAAACACTCCCAGGACAGGTACAGCACGGGGTTAGATACAGAGTAAAGCTCCCTCTACAGCACGGGGTTAGATACAGAGTAAAGCTCCCTCTACACTGTCCCCATCAAACACTCCCAGGACAGGTACAGCACGGGTTAGGTACAGAGTAAAGCTCCCGCTTCACTGTCCGCATCAAACACTCCCAGGACAAGTACAGCACGGGGTTAGATACAGAGTAAAGCTCCCTCTACACTGTCCCCATCAAACACTCCCAGGACAGGTACAGCACGGGGTTAGATACAAGTAAAGCTCCCTCTACACTGTCCCCATCAAACACTCCCAGGACAGGTACAGCACGGGGTTAGATACAGAGTAAAGCTCCCTCTACACTGTCCCCATCAAACACTCCCAGGACAGGTACAGCACGGGGTTAGATACAGAGTAAAGCTCCCTCGACACTGTCCCCATCAAACACTCCCAGGGCAGGTACAGCACGGGGTTAGATACAGAGTAAAGTTCCCTCTACACTGTCCCCATCAAACACTCCCAGGACAGGTACAGCACGGGGTTAGATACAGAGTAAAGCTCCCTCTACACTGTCCCCATCAAACACTCCCAGGACAGGTACAGCACGGGGTTAGATACAGAGTAAAGCTCCCTCTACACTGTCCCCATCAAACACTCCCAGGACATGTACAGCACGGGGTTAGATACAGAGTAAAGTTCCCTCTACACTGTCCCCATCAAACACTCCCAGGACAGGTACAGCATGGGGTTAGATACAGAGTAAAGCTCCCTCTACACTGTCCCCAACAAACACTCCCAGGACAGGTACAGCATGGGGTTAGATACAGAGTAAAGCTCCCTCTACACTGTCCCCATCAAACACTCCCAGGACAGGTACAGCACGGGGTTAGATACAGAGTAAAGCTCCCGCTACACTGTCCCCATCAAACACTCCCAGGACAGTTACAGCACGGGGCTGGATACAGTGTAAAAGTGGCTTTCCCAGTTTGTGGTCACTCGACCTCCTCGGGAACACCGAGTGACGTTCGTTGAACTCACCTCCATTTCTTTGCGTCGCAGTCCAATGTGCTCCTGTGTGGGAACAAAAGCAGGGAAGAGGGATAATGGGGAGAGAGAGTCACGTTTAACTTGAGGCCCACGGCCTAACTCACGCTGCGAGAACAGGAGGTCACAAAATAACGAAGGCTCTGCTCTTTAAAAGTTATTTCACGGGATGTGGTTTTCGCTGCCCAGGCCCAGCATTTATCCCCCATCCCGAACTGCCCCTCAGGAAGGTGGTGGGTGAGCCGCCATCTTGAGCCGCTGCAGTCCCGTGTGGTGTAGGTACACCCACCGTGCTGTTAGGGAGGGAGTTCCGGGATTCTGACCCAGCGACAGTGAAGGAATGGCCGATATATTTCCCAGTCAGGATGGTGTGTGTGTGGGGGGGTTGGGGGGAGGGGCGGGGGGGGACGGTGTTGGGAGCCGCCACTCATCCAGGCAAGTGGAGAGTGTCCCATCACACTCCTGACTTGTGTCCTCGTAGATGGTGTCATAATATACACCAGTATATCATGGTGCAGACACACACTGATGGACACACAGCGGGACCAATCAACACACACAACACCGCAGCCAATCACCAGAGAGAGCACACGCACTTCAAGACAGGGGGCATCAGAGTTCCCGCTCATTCGAGTTGCAGCTAGCTAGGAGGACAGAGCTCACAGCCTGCAACACAGACATGCACCATGTGCTGAGTGCATCGACTGGTTAGGACAAGGCAAAGGTCTTTAGTTGAAGCTAGTATCGTAGTAACCCACAGTCTGAGTATGTTAAACAGTTAATGATTCAATAAAATAGTGTTGCACTATTTCAAGTGTTGGTGACCTGTATGTGATCCAGAACACTCAACACATCAGATGGTGGACAGGCTTTGGGGGGGGGGGGTCAGGAGGTGAGTTGCTCTCCGCAGGATTCCCAGCCTCTGACCTGCTCTGGGAGCCGCAGTGTTTATGTGGCTGGGTCCAGTTTCTGATCAATGGGAACCCCCAGGATGTTGATTGTGGAGATTCAGCGATGGGAATGCCATTGAATAAGGGGCAGTGGTTAGATCCTCTCTTGGAGGAGATGGTCATTACCGGGCACTTGTGTGGTGTGAATGTAACTTGCCCCTCGTCAGCCCCGAGCCTGGATATTGTCCAGGTCTTGCTGCATTTGGACAGGGACGGTTCATTACCTGAGGAGTCGCGAATGGTGAACATTGTGCAGTCGCCCGCAAACCTCCCCACTTCTGACCTTATGATGGAAGGGAAGTCACTGTTCAAGCAGCTGAATGTGGTTGGGGCGGAGGACACTAACTCTGCATTTGGACATGGACTGCTTGCCCTGGACACAGTGTTGATTGTCAGTGGTAAAGGAGACATACATACCCCTTCGACCAGGCAAAGAGAATGCGGCCCACCATTCCTGTTCCATCTGGGGAGAGGTTTACAGGCAGTCAGCGTAATTTACCACACAACCGATTTCAAACCAAACGCAGGCTTAATACACATTGGGCTGGAGTCTCCGGGCACCTCCCCCCCCCCCCCCCCCCCCCCCTCCCCGCCACCCCCTCCCTCGCCCCTCAAATTGAGGTTGTCATTGCCAGGACGTTATATTGTAAAAACTCTCTCATTCCTATATCCCCCACCTCCCCACCTCCTCCCCATATCCCTCAATCCCCCACCTTCTCCCCGTATCCCTCAATCCCCCACCTCCACACCTTCTCCCCGTATCCCTCAATCCCCCACCTACCCACCTTCTCCCCGTATCCCTCAATCCCCCACCTACCCACCTTCTCCCCGTATCCCTCAATGCCCCAGCTACCCACGTTCTCCCCGTAGCCCTCAATCTCCCACCTACCCACCTTCTCCCCGTATCCCTCAATCCCCCACCTACCCACCTTCTCCCCGTATCCCTCAATCCCCCACCAACCCACCTTCTCCCCGTAGCCCTCAATCTCCCACCTACCCACCTTCTCCCCATATCCCTCAATCCCCCACCTACCCACCTCCTCCCCGTATCCCTCAATCCCCCACCTACCCATCTTCTCCCCATCTCCCTCAATCCCCCACCTACCCACCTCCTCCCCATATCCCTCAATCCCAGCCTACCCACCTTCTCCCCGTCTCCCTCAATCCCCCACCTACCCACCTCCTCCCCATATCCCTCAATCCCAACCTACCCACCTTCTCCCCGTATCCCTCAATCCCCCACCTACCCACCTCTTCCCCGTATCCCTCAATCCCCCACCGACCCACCTCCTCCCCGTATCCCTCAGTCCACCTACCCACCTTCTCCCCGTATCCCTCAGTCCACCTACCCACCTTCTCCCCGTATACCTGAATCCCCACCTCCCCACCTTCTCCCCGTATCCCTCAATCCCCCACCTTCCCACCTTCTCCCCATCTCCCTCAATCCCCCGCCTACCCACCTTCTCCCCGTATCCCTCAATCCCCCACCTACCCACCTTCTCCCCGTCTCCCTCGATCCCCCACCTACCCACCATTCAAAGTTCTCTCCAGCTTTGACAAGAGAGGGGACTGAGAGACATCAGTCAGTGTACAGATATCTCCCTGAGAGGGAGGACTGAGAGACACCAGTCAGTGTACAGATATCTCCCTGAGAGAGAGAGGGGACTGAGAGACACCAGTCAGTGTACAGATATCTCCCTGAGAGAGAGAGAGGACTGAGAGACACCAGTCAGTGTACAGATATCTCCCTGAGAGAGAGAGGGGACTGAGAGACACCAGTCAGTGTACAGATATCTCCCTGAGAGAGAGAGGGGACTGAGAGACACCAGTCAGTGTACAGATATCTCCCTGAGAGAGAGGGGACTGAGAGACACCAGTCAGTGTACAGATATCTCCCTGAGAGACAGGGGGGACTGAGAGACACCAGTCAGTGCACAGATATCTCCCTGATAGAGAGGGGACTGAGAGACACCAGTCAGTGTACAGATATCTCCCTAGGAGAGAGAGGACTGAGAGACACCAGTCAGTGTACAGATATCTCCCTGAGATAGAGAGGGGACAGAGAGACACCAGTCAGTGTACAGATATATCCCTGAGAGAGAGAGGGGATTGAGAGACACCAGTCAGTGTACAGATATCTCCCTGCGATAGAGAGAGGACTGAGAGACACCAGTCAGTGTACAGATATCTCCCTGAGAGAGAGAGAGGGGACTGAGAGACACCAGTCAGTGTACTGATATCTCCCTGAGAGAGAGCGGACTGAGAGACACCAGTCACTGTACAGATATCTCCCTGAGAGAGAGGGGACTGAGAGACACCAGTCAGTGTACAGATATCTCCCTGAGAGAGAGAGGGGGGACTGAGAGACACCAGTCAGTGTACAGATATCTCCCCGAGAGAGAGGGGACTGAGAGACACCAGTCAGTGTACAGATATCTCCCTGAGAGAGAGGGGGACTGAGAGACTCCAGTCAGTGTACAGATATCTCCCTGAGAGAGAGGGGACTGAGAGACACCAGTCAGTGTACAGATATCTCCCTGAGAGAGAGGGGACTGAGAGACACCAGTCAGTGTACAGATATCTCCCCGAGAGAGAGGGGACTGAGAGACACCAGTCAGTGTACAGATATCTCCCTGAGGGAGAGGGGACTGAGAGACACCAGTCAGTGTACAGATATCTCCCCGAGAGAGAGAGAGGACTGAGAGACACCAGTCAGTGTACAGATATCTCCCTGAGAGAGAGGGGACTGAGAGACACCAGTCAGTGTACAGATATCTCCCCGAGAGAGAGAGGGGACTGAGAGACACCAGTCAGTGTACAGATATCTCCCTGAGAGAGAGGGGACTGAGAGACACCAGTCAGTGTACAGATATCTCCCTGAGATTGAGGGGACTGAGAGACACCAGTCAGTGTACAGATATCTCCCCGAGAGAGAGAGGGGACTGAGAGACACCAGTCAGTGTACAGATATCTGCCTGAGAGAGAGGGGACTGAGAGACACCAGTCAGTGTACAGCTATCTACCTGAGAGAGAGAGGGGACTGAGAGACACCAGTCAGTGTACAGATATCTCCCTGAGAGAGAGGGGGGACTGAGACACACCAGTCAGTGTACAGATATCTCCCTGAGAGAGAGAGGACTGAGAGACACCAGTCAGTGTACAGATATCTCCCCGAGAGACAGAGGGGACTGAGAGACACCAGTCTGTGTACAGATATCTCCCCGAGAGAGAGAGGGGACTGAGAGACACCAGTCTGTGTACAGATATCTCCCTGAGAGAGAGAGGGGACTGAGAGACACCAGTCAGTGTACAGATATCTCCCAGAGAGAGAGGGGACTGAGAGACACCAGTCAGTGTACAGATATCTCACTGAGAGAGAGGGGACTGAGAGACACCAGTCGGTGTACAGATATCTCCCTGAGAGTGAGGGGACTGAGAGACACCAGTCAGTGTACAGATATCTCCCTGAGAGAGAGGACTGAGAGACACCAGTCAGTGTACAGATATCTCCCTGAGAGAGAGGGGACTGAGAGACACCAGTCAGTGTACAGATATCTCCCTGAGAGAGAGAGAGGACTGAGAGACACCAGTCAGTGTACAGATATCTCCCTGAGAGAGAGCGGACTGAGAGACACCAGTCAGTGTACAGATATCTCCCTGAGAGAGAGAGGGGACTGAGAGACACCAGTCAGTGCACAGATATCTCCCTGAGAGAGAGAGGGGACTGAAAGACACCAGTCAGTGTACAGATATCTCCCTGAGAGAGAGAGAGGACTGAGAGACACCAGTCAGTGTACAGATATCTCCCTGAGAGAGAGCGGACTGAGAGACACCAGTCAGTGTACAGATATCTCCCTGAGAGAGAGAGGGGACTGAGAGACACCAGTCAGTGCACAGATATCTCCCTGAGAGAGAGCAGACTGAGAGACACCAGTCACTGGACAGATATCTCCCTGAGAGAGAGGGGACTGAGAGACACCAGTCAGTGTACAGATATCTCCCTGAGAGAGAGAGGGGGGACTGAGAGACACCAGTCAGTGTACAGATATCTCCCCGAGAGAGAGGGGACTGAGAGGCACCAGTCAGTGTACAGATATCTCCCTGAGAGAGAGGGGACTGAGAGACACCAGTCAGTGTACAGATATCTCCCTGAGAGAGAGGGGGACTGAGAGACTCCAGTCAGTGTACAGATATCTCCCTGAGAGAGAGGGGACTGAGAGACACCAGTCAGTGTACAGATAGCTCCCTGAGAGAGAGGGGACTGAGAGACACCAGTCAGTGTACAGATATCTCCCCGAGAGAGAGGGGACTGAGAGACACCAGTCAGTGTACAGATATCTCCCTGAGAGAGAGGGGACTGAGAGACACCAGTCAGTGTACAGATATCTCCCCGAGAGAGAGAGGGGACTGAGAGACACCAGTCAGTGTACAGATATCTCCCTGAGAGAGAGGGGACTGAGAGACACCAGTCAGTGTACAGATATCTCCCTGAGAGAGAGAGGGGACTGAGAGACACCAGTCAGTGTACAGATATTTCCCTGAGAGAGAGGGGACTGAGAGACACCAGTCAGTGTACAGCTATCTACCTGAGAGAGAGAGGGGACTGAGAGACACCAGTCAGTGTACAGATATCTCCCTGAGAGAGAGGGGGGACTGAGACACACCAGTCAGTGTACAGATATCTCCCTGAGAGAGAGAGGACTGAGAGACACCAGTCAGTGTACAGATATCTCCCCGAGAGAGAGAGGGGACTGAGACACACCAGTCAGTGTACAGATATCTCCCTGAGAGAGAGTGGACTGAGAGACACCAGTCAGTGTACAGATATCTCCCCGAGAGAGAGAGGGGACTGAGAGACACCAGTCTGTGTACAGATATCTCCCTGAGAGAGAGAGGGGACTGAGAGACACCAGTCAGTGGACAGATATCTCCCTGAGAGAGAGGGGACTGAGAGACACCAGTCAGTGTACAGATATCTCACTGAGAGAGAGGGGACTGAGAGACACCAGTCAGTGTACAGATATCTCCCTGAGAGTGAGGGGACTGAGAGACACCAGTCAGTGTACAGATATCTCCCTGAGAGAGGGGACTGAGAGACACCAGTCAGTGTACAGATATCTCCCTGGGAGAGAGAGGGGAACTGAGAGACACCAGTCAGTGGACAGATATCTCCCTGAGAGAGAGGGGACTGAGAGACACCAGTCAGTGTACAGATATCTCCCTGAGAGAGAGGGGACTGAGAGACACCAGTCAGTGTACAGATATCTCCCTGAGAGAGGGGACTGAGAGACACCAGTCAGTGTACAGATATCTCCCCGAGAGAGAGGGACTGAGAGACACCAGTCAGTGTACAGATATCTCCCTGAGAGAGAGGGGACTGAGAGACACCAGTCAGTGTACAGATATCTCCCTGAGAGAGAGAGGGGACTGAGACACCAGTCAGTGTACAGATATCTCCCTGAGAGAGAGGGGACTGAGAGACACCAGTCAGTGTACAGATATCTCCCTGAGAGAGAGAGGACTGAGAGACACCAGTCAGTGTACAGATATCTCCCTGAGAGAGAGAGGGGACTGAGAGACACCAGTCAGTGTACAGATATCTCCCTGGGAGAGAGGGGACTGAGAGACACCAGTCAGTGTACAGATTTCTCCCTGAGAGAGAGGGGACTGAGAGACACCAGTCAGTGTACAGATATCTCCCCGAGAGAGAGGGGACTGAGAGACACCAGTCAGTGTACAGATATCTCCCTGAGAGAGAGGGGACTGAGAGACACCAGTCAGTGTACTGATATCTCCCCGAGAGAGGGAGGGGACTGAGAGACACCAGTCAGTGTACAGATATCTCCCTGAGAGAGAGGGGACTGAGAGACACCAGTCAGTGTACAGATATCTCCCCGAGAGAGAGAGAGGGGACTGAGAGACACCAGTCAGTGTACAGATATCTCCCTGAGAGAGAGGGGACTGAGAGACACCAGTCAGTGTACAGATATCTCCCTGAGATCGAGGGGACTGAGAGACACCAGTCAGTGTACAGATATCTCCCTGAGAGAGAGGGGACTGAGAGACACCAGTCAGTGTACAGATATCTCCCTGAGATCGAGGGGACTGAGAGACACCAGTCAGTGTACAGATATCTCCCCGAGAGAGAGAGGGGACTGAGAGACACCAGTCAGTGTACAGATATCTCCCTGAGAGAGAGGGGACTGAGAGACACCAGTCAGTGTACAGCTATCTACCTGAGAGAGAGAGGGGACTGAGAGACACCAGTCAGTGTACAGATATCTCCCTGAGAGAGAGGGGGGACTGAGACACACCAGTCAGTGTACAGATATCTCCCTGAGAGAGAGAGGACTGAGAGACACCAGTCAGTGTACAGATATCTCCCCGAGAGAGAGAGGGGACTGAGAGACACCAGTCTGTGTACAGATATCTCCCCGAGAGAGAGAGGGGACTGAGAGACACCAGTCTGTGTACAGATATCTCCCTGAGAGAGAGAGGGGACTGAGAGACACCAGTCAGTGTCCAGATATCTCCCTGAGAGAGAGGGGACTGAGAGACACCAGTCAGTGTACAGATATCTCACTGAGAGAGAGGGGACTGAGAGACACCAGTCGGTGTACAGATATCTCCCTGAGAGTGAGGGGACTGAGAGACACCAGTCAGTGTACAGATATCTCCCCGAGAGAGAGGACTGAGAGACACCAGTCAGTGTACAGATATCTCCCTGAGAGAGAGGGGACTGAGAGACACCAGTCAGTGTACAGATATCTCCCTGAGAGAGAGAGGGGACTGAGAGACACCAGTCAGTGTACAGATATCTCCCTGAGAGAGAGAGGGGACTGAAAGACACCAGTCAGTGTACAGATATCTCCCTGAGAGAGAGAGAGGACTGAGAGACACCAGTCAGTGTACAGATATCTCCCTGAGAGAGAGCGGACTGAGAGACACCAGTCAGTGTACAGATATCTCCCTGAGAGAGAGAGGGGACTGAGAGACACCAGTCAGTGCACAGATATCTCCCTGAGAGAGAGAGGGGGGACTGAGAGACACCAGTCAGTGTACAGATATCTCCCCGAGATAGAGGGGACTGAGAGACACCAGTCAGTGTACAGATATCTCCCTGAGAGAGAGGGGACTGAGAGACACCAGTCAGTGTACAGATATCTCCCTGAGAGAGAGGGGGACTGAGAGACTCCAGTCAGTGTACAGATATCTCCCTGAGAGAGAGGAGACTGAGAGACACCAGTCAGTGTACAGATATCTCCCTGAGAGAGAGGGGACTGAGAGACACCAGTCAGTGTACAGATATCTCCCCGAGAGAGAGGGGACTGAGAGACACCAGTCAGTGTACAGATATCTCCCTGAGAGAGAGGGGACTGAGAGACACCAGTCAGTGTACAGATATCTCCCCGAGAGAGAGAGGGGACTGAGAGACACCAGTCAGTGTACAGATATCTCCCTGAGAGAGAGGGGACTGAGAGACACCAGTCAGTGTACAGATATCTCCCCGAGAGAGAGAGGGGACTGAGAGACACCAGTCAGTGTACAGATATCTCCCTGAGAGAGAGGGGACTGAGAGACACCAGTCAGTGTACAGATATCTCCCTGAGATCGAGGGGACTGAGAGACACCAGTCAGTGTACAGATATCTCCCCGAGAGAGAGAGGGGACTGAGAGACACCAGTCAGTGTACAGATATCTCCCTGAGAGAGAGAGGACTGAGAGACACCAGTCAGTGTACAGATATCTCCCTGAGAGAGAGAGGGGACTGAGAGACACCAGTCAGTGTACAGATATCTCCCTGAGAGAGAGGGGACTGAGAGACACCAGTCAGTGTACAGCTATCTACCTGAGAGAGAGAGGGGACTGAGAGACACCAGTCAGTGTACAGATATCTCCCTGAGAGAGAGGGGGGACTGAGACACACCAGTCAGTGTACAGATATCTCCCTGAGGGAGAGGGGACTGAGAGACACCAGTCAGTGTACAGATATCTCCCCGAGAGAGAGAGGGGACTGAGAGACACCAGTCTGTGTACAGATATCTCCCTGAGAGAGAGGGGACTGAGAGACACCAGTCAGTGTACAGATATCTCCCCGAGAGAGAGAGGGGACTGAGAGACACCAGTCTGTGTACAGATATCTCCCCGAGAGAGAGAGGGGACTGAGACACACCAGTCAGTGTACAGATATCTCCCTGAGAGAGAGGGGACTGAGAGACACCAGTCAGTGTACAGATATCTCCCCGAGAGAGAGAGGGGACTGAGAGACACCAGTCTGTGTACAGATATCTCCCCGAGAGAGAAAGGGGACTGAGAGACACCAGTCTGTGTACAGATATCTCCCTGAGAGAGAGAGGGGACTGAGAGACACCAGTCAGTGTACACATATCTCCCTGAGAGAGAGGGGACTGAGAGACACCAGTCAGTGTACAGATATCTCCCTGAGATCGAGGGGACTGAGAGACACCAGTCAGTGTACAGATATCTCCCTGAGAGAGAGGGGACTGAGAGACACCAGTCAGTGTACAGATATCTCCCTGAGATCGAGGGGACTGAGAGACACCAGTCAGTGTACAGATATCTCCCCGAGAGAGAGAGGGGACTGAGAGACACCAGTCAGTGTACAGATATCTCCCTGAGAGAGAGGGGACTGAGAGACACCAGTCAGTGTACAGCTATCTACCTGAGAGAGAGAGGGGACTGAGAGACACCAGTCAGTGTACAGATATCTCCCTGAGAGAGAGGGGGGACTGAGACACACCAGTCAGTGTACAGATATCTCCCTGAGAGAGAGAGGACTGAGAGACACCAGTCAGTGTACAGATATCTCCCCGAGAGAGAGAGGGGACTGAGAGACACCAGTCTGTGTACAGATATCTCCCCGAGAGAGAGAGGGGACTGAGAGACACCAGTCTGTGTACAGATATCTCCCTGAGAGAGAGAGGGGACTGAGAGACACCAGTCAGTGTCCAGATATCTCCCTGAGAGAGAGGGGACTGAGAGACACCAGTCAGTGTACAGATATCTCACTGAGAGAGAGGGGACTGAGAGACACCAGTCGGTGTACAGATATCTCCCTGAGAGTGAGGGGACTGAGAGACACCAGTCAGTGTACAGATATCTCCCTGAGAGAGAGGACTGAGAGACACCAGTCAGTGTACAGATATCTCCCTGAGAGAGAGGGGACTGAGAGACACCAGTCAGTGTACAGATATCTCCCTGAGAGAGAGAGGGGACTGAGAGACACCAGTCAGTGTACAGATATCTCCCTGAGAGAGAGAGGGGACTGAAAGACACCAGTCAGTGTACAGATATCTCCCTGAGAGAGAGAGAGGACTGAGAGACACCAGTCAGTGTACAGATATCTCCCTGAGAGAGAGCGGACTGAGAGACACCAGTCAGTGTACAGATATCTCCCTGAGAGAGAGAGGGGACTGAGAGACACCAGTCAGTGCACAGATATCTCCCTGAGAGAGAGAGGGGGGACTGAGAGACACCAGTCAGTGTACAGATATCTCCCCGAGATAGAGGGGACTGAGAGACACCAGTCAGTGTACAGATATCTCCCTGAGAGAGAGGGGACTGAGAGACACCAGTCAGTGTACAGATATCTCCCTGAGAGAGAGGGGGACTGAGAGACTCCAGTCAGTGTACAGATATCTCCCTGAGAGAGAGGAGACTGAGAGACACCAGTCAGTGTACAGATATCTCCCTGAGAGAGAGGGGACTGAGAGACACCAGTCAGTGTACAGATATCTCCCCGAGAGAGAGGGGACTGAGAGACACCAGTCAGTGTACAGATATCTCCCTGAGAGAGAGGGGACTGAGAGACACCAGTCAGTGTACAGATATCTCCCCGAGAGAGAGAGGGGACTGAGAGACACCAGTCAGTGTACAGATATCTCCCTGAGAGAGAGGGGACTGAGAGACACCAGTCAGTGTACAGATATCTCCCCGAGAGAGAGAGGGGACTGAGAGACACCAGTCAGTGTACAGATATCTCCCTGAGAGAGAGGGGACTGAGAGACACCAGTCAGTGTACAGATATCTCCCTGAGATCGAGGGGACTGAGAGACACCAGTCAGTGTACAGATATCTCCCCGAGAGAGAGAGGGGACTGAGAGACACCAGTCAGTGTACAGATATCTCCCTGAGAGAGAGAGGACTGAGAGACACCAGTCAGTGTACAGATATCTCCCTGAGAGAGAGAGGGGACTGAGAGACACCAGTCAGTGTACAGATATCTCCCTGAGAGAGAGGGGACTGAGAGACACCAGTCAGTGTACAGCTATCTACCTGAGAGAGAGAGGGGACTGAGAGACACCAGTCAGTGTACAGATATCTCCCTGAGAGAGAGGGGGGACTGAGACACACCAGTCAGTGTACAGATATCTCCCTGAGGGAGAGGGGACTGAGAGACACCAGTCAGTGTACAGATATCTCCCCGAGAGAGAGAGGGGACTGAGAGACACCAGTCTGTGTACAGATATCTCCCTGAGAGAGAGGGGACTGAGAGACACCAGTCAGTGTACAGATATCTCCCCGAGAGAGAGAGGGGACTGAGAGACACCAGTCTGTGTACAGATATCTCCCCGAGAGAGAGAGGGGACTGAGACACACCTGTCAGTGTACAGATATCTCCCTGAGAGAGAGGGGACTGAGAGACACCAGTCAGTGTACAGATGTCTCCCTGAGAGAGAGAGGGGGGACTGAGAGACACCAGTCTGTGTACAGATATCTCCCCGAGAGAGAAAGGGGACTGAGAGACACCAGTCTGTGTACAGATATCTCCCTGAGAGAGAGAGGGGACTGAGAGACACCAGTCAGTGTACACATATCTCCCTGAGAGAGAGGGGACTGAGAGACACCAGTCAGTGTACAGATATCTCACTGAGAGAGAGGGGACTGAGAGACACCAGTCAGTGTACAGATATCTCCCTGAGAGTGAGGGGACTGAGAGACACCAGTCAGTGTACAGATATCTCCCTGAGAGAGGGGACTGAGAGACACCAGTCAGTGTACAGATGTCTCCCTGAGAGAGAGAGGGGGGACTGAGAGACACCAGTCAGTGTACAGATATCTCCCTGAGAGAGAGGGGACTGAGAGACACCAGTCAGTGTACAGATATCTCCCTGAGAGAGAGGGGACTGAGAGACACCAGTCAGTGTACAGATATCTCCCTGAGAGAGGGGACTGAGAGACACCAGTCAGTGTACAGATATCTCCCTGAGAGAGAGAGGACTGAGAGACACCAGTCAGTGTACAGATATCTCCCCGAGAGAGAGAGGGGACTGAGAGACACCAGTCTGTGTACAGATATCTCCCCGAGAGAGAGAGGGGACTGAGAGACACCAGTCTGTGTACAGATATCTCCCTGAGAGAGAGAGGGGACTGAGAGACACCAGTCAGTGTCCAGATATCTCCCTGAGAGAGAGGGGACTGAGAGACACCAGTCAGTGTACAGATATCTCACTGAGAGAGAGGGGACTGAGAGACACCAGTCGGTGTACAGATATCTCCCTGAGAGTGAGGGGACTGAGAGACACCAGTCAGTGTACAGATATCTCCCTGAGAGAGAGGACTGAGAGACACCAGTCAGTGTACAGATATCTCCCTGAGAGAGAGGGGACTGAGAGACACCAGTCAGTGTACAGATATCTCCCTGAGAGAGAGAGGGGACTGAGAGACACCAGTCAGTGTACAGATATCTCCCTGAGAGAGAGAGGGGACTGAAAGACACCAGTCAGTGTACAGATATCTCCCTGAGAGAGAGGGAGGACTGAGAGACACCAGTCAGTGTACAGATATCTCCCTGAGAGAGAGCGGACTGAGAGACACCAGTCAGTGTACAGATATCTCCCTGAGAGAGAGAGGGGACTGAGAGACACCAGTCAGTGCACAGATATCTCCCTGAGAGAGAGAGGGGGGACTGAGAGACACCAGTCAGTGTACAGATATCTCCCCGAGATAGAGGGGACTGAGAGACACCAGTCAGTGTACAGATATCTCCCTGAGAGAGAGGGGACTGAGAGACACCAGTCAGTGTACAGATATCTCCCTGAGAGAGAGGGGGACTGAGAGACTCCAGTCAGTGTACAGATATCTCCCTGAGAGAGAGGGGACTGAGAGACACCAGTCAGTGTACAGATATCTCCCTGAGAGAGAGGGGACTGAGAGACACCAGTCAGTGTACAGATATCTCCCCGAGAGAGAGGGGACTGAGAGACACCAGTCAGTGTACAGATATCTCCCTGAGAGAGAGGGGACTGAGAGACACCAGTCAGTGTACAGATATCTCCCCGAGAGAGAGAGGGGACTGAGAGACACCAGTCAGTGTACAGATATCTCCCTGAGAGAGAGGGGACTGAGAGACACCAGTCAGTGTACAGATATCTCCCCGAGAGAGAGAGGGGACTGAGAGACACCAGTCAGTGTACAGATATCTCCCAGAGAGAGAGGGGACTGAGAGACACCAGTCAGTGTACAGATATCTCCCTGAGATCGAGGGGACTGAGAGACACCAGTCAGTGTACAGATATCTCCCCGAGAGAGAGAGGGGACTGAGAGACACCAGTCAGTGTACAGATATCTCCCTGAGAGAGAGAGGACTGAGAGACACCAGTCAGTGTACAGATATCTCCCTGAGAGAGAGAGGGGACTGAGAGACACCAGTCAGTGTACAGATATCTCCCTGAGAGAGAGGGGACTGAGAGACACCAGTCAGTGTACAGCTATCTACCTGAGAGAGAGAGGGGACTGAGAGACACCAGTCAGTGTACAGATATCTCCCTGAGAGAGAGGGGGGACTGAGACACACCAGTCAGTGTACAGATATCTCCCTGAGAGAGAGAGGACTGAGAGACACCAGTCAGTGTACAGATATCTCCCCGAGAGAGAGAGGGGACTGAGACACACCAGTCAGTGTACAGATATCTCCCTGAGAGAGAGGGGACTGAGAGACACCAGTCAGTGTACAGATATCTCCCCGAGAGAGAGAGGGGACTGAGAGACACCAGTCTGTGTACAGATATCTCCCCGAGAGAGAAAGGGGACTGAGAGACACCAGTCTGTGTACAGATATCTCCCTGAGAGAGAGAGGGGACTGAGAGACACCAGTCAGTGTACAGATATCTCACTGAGAGAGAGGGGACTGAGAGACACCAGTCAGTGTACAGATATCTCCCTGAGAGTGAGGGGACTGAGAGACACCAGTCAGTGTACAGATATCTCCCTGAGAGAGGGGACTGAGAGACACCAGTCAGTGTACAGATGTCTCCCTGAGAGAGAGAGGGGGGACTGAGAGACACCAGTCAGTGTACAGATATCTCCCTGAGAGAGAGGGGACTGAGAGACACCAGTCAGTGTACAGATATCTCCCTGAGAGAGAGGGGACTGAGAGACACCAGTCAGTGTACAGATATCTCCCTGAGAGAGGGGACTGAGAGACACCAGTCAGTGTACAGATATCTCCCCGAGAGAGAGGGACTGAGAGACACCAGTCAGTGTACAGATATCTCCCTGAGAGAGAGGGGACTGAGAGACACCAGTCAGTGTACAGATATCTCCCTGGGAGAGAGGGGACTGAGAGACACCAGTCAGTGTACAGATATCTCCCTGGGAGAGAGGGGACTGAGAGACACCAGTCAGTGTACAGATATCTCCCTGAGAGAGAGGGGACTGAGAGACACCAGTCAGTGTACAGATATCTCCCTGAGATCGAGGGGACTGAGAGACACCAGTCAGTGTACAGATATCTCCCCGAGAGAGAGAGGGGACTGAGAGACACCAGTCAGTGTGCAGATATCTCCCTGAGAGAGAGGGGACTGAGAGACACCAGTCAGTGTACAGATATCTCCCTGAGAGAGAGAGGGGACTGAGAGACACCAGTCAGTGTACAGATATCTCCCTGAGAGAGAGGGGGCTGAGAGACACCAGTCAGTGTACAGCTATCTACCTGAGAGAGAGAGGGGACTGAGAGACACCAGTCAGTGTACAGATATCTCCCTGAGAGAGAGGGGGGACTGAGACACACCAGTCAGTGTACAGATATCTCCCTGAGAGAGAGAGGACTGAGAGACACCAGTCAGTGTACAGATATCTCCCCGAGAGAGAGAGGGGACTGAGACACACCAGTCAGTGTACAGATATCTCGCTGAGAGAGAGGGGACTGAGAGACACCAGTCAGTGTACAGATATCTCCCCGAGAGAGAGAGGGGACTGAGAGACACCAGTCTGTGTACAGATATCTCCCCGAGAGAGAGAGGGGACTGAGAGACACCAGTCTGTGTACAGATATCTCCCTGAGAGAGAGAGGGGACTGAGAGACACCAGTCAGTGTACAGATATCTCCCTGAGAGAGGGGGGACTGAGAGACACCAGTCAGTGTACAGATATCTCACTGAGAGAGAGGGGACTGAGAGACACCAGGCAGTGTACAGATATCTCCCTGAGAGTGAGGGGACTGAGAGACACCAGTCAGTGTACAGATATCTCCCTGAGAGAGGGGACTGAGAGACACCAGTCAGTGTACAGATATCTCCCTGAGAGAGAGAGGGGGGACTGAGAGACACCAGTCAGTGTACAGATATCTCCCTGAGAGAGAGGGGACTGAGAGACACCAGTCAGTGTACAGATATCTCCCTGAGAGAGAGGGGACTGAGAGACACCAGTCAGTGTACAGATATCTCCCTGAGAGAGGGGACTGAGAGTCACCAGTCAGTGTACAGATATCTCCCCGAGAGAGAGGGACTGAGAGACACCAGTCAGTGTACAGATATCTCCCTGAGAGAGAGGGGACTGAGAGACACCAGTCAGTGTACAGATATCTCCCTGAGAGAGAGGGGACTGAGACACCAGTCAGTGTACAGATATCTCCCTGAGAGAGAGGGGACTGAGAGACACCAGTCAGTGTACAGATATCTCCCTGAGAGAGAGAGGACTGAGAGACACCAGTCAGTGTACAGATATCTCCCTGAGAGAGAGAGGGGACTGAGAGACACCAGTCAGTGTACAGATATCTCCCTGAGAGAGAGGGGACTGAGAGACACCAGTCAGTGTACAGATATCTCCCTGGGAGAGAGGGGACTGAGAGACACCAGTCAGTGTACAGATATCTCCCTGAGAGAGAGGGGGGACTGAGAGACACCAGTCAGTGTACAGATATCTCCCTGAGAGAGATGACTGAGAGACACCAGTCAGTGTACAGATATCTCCCTGAGAGAGAGGGGACTGAGAGACACCAGTCAGTGTACAGATATCTCCCTGGGAGAGAGGGGACTGAGAGACACCAGTCAGTGTACAGATATCTCCCTGAGAGAGAGGACTGAGAATCACCAGTCAGTGTACAGATATCTCCCTGAGATACAGGGGACTGAGAGACACCAGTCAGTGTACAGATATCTCCCAGAGAGAGAGAGAGGTCACTGAGAGACACAGTCAGTGTACAGATATCTCCCTGAGAGAGGGGGGACTGACAGTCACCAGTCAGTGTACAGATATCTCCATGAGAGAGAGAGGGGACTGAGAGACACCAGTCAATGTACAGATATCTCCCTGAGAGAGAGAGAGGGGACTGAGAGACACCAGTCAGTGTACAGATATCTCCCCGAGAGAGAGAGGGGACTGAGCGACACCAGTCAGTGTACAGGTATCTCCCTGAGAGAGAGGGGACTGAGAGACACCAGTCAGTGTACAGATATCTCCCTGAGAGAGAGGGGACTGAGAGACACCAGTCAGTGTACAGATATCTCCCCGAGAGAGAGAGGGGACTGAGAGACACCAGTCAGTGTACAGCTATCTACCTGAGAGAGAGAGGGGACTGAGAGACACCAGTCAGTGTACAGATATCTCCCTGAGAGAGAGAGGGGACTGAGAGACACCAGTCAGTGTACAGATATCTCCCTGAGAGAGAGGGGACTGAGAGACACCAGTCAGTGTACAGCTATCTACCTGAGAGAGAGAGGGGACTGAGAGACACCAGTCAGTGTACAGATATCTCCCTGAGAGAGGACTGAGAGACACCAGTCAGTGTACAGATATCTCCCTGAGAGAGAGAGGGGACTGAGAGACACCAGTCAGTGTACAGATATCTCCCTGAGAGAGAGGGGACTGAGAGACACCAGTCAGTGTACAGCTATCTACCTGAGAGAGAGAGGGGACTGAGAGACACCAGTCAGTGTACAGATATCTCACTGAGAGAGAGGGGGGACTGAGACACACCAGTCAGTGTACAGATATCTCCCTGAGAGAGAGAGGACTGAGAGACACCAGTCAGTGTACAGATATCTCCCCGAGAGAGAGAGAGAGAGGACTGAGACACACCAGTCAGTGTACAGATATCTCCCTGAGAGAGAGGGGACTGAGAGACACCAGTCTGTGTACAGATATCTCCCCGAGAGAGAGAGGGGACTGAGAGACACCAGTCAGTGTACAGATATCTCCCTGAGGGAGAGGGGACTGAGAGACACCAGTCAGTGTGCAGATATCTCCCTGAGAGAGAGGGGACTGAGAGACACCAGTCAGTGTACAGATATCTCCCTGAGAGAGAGGAGACTGAGAGACACCAGTCAGTGTACAGATATCTCGCCGAGAGAGAGAGGGGACTGAGAGACACCAGTCTGTGTACAGATATCTCCCTGAGAGAGAGAGGGGACTGAGAGACACCAGTCAGTGTACAGATATCTCCCTGAGGGAGAGGGGACTGAGAGACACCAGTCAGTGTACAGATATCTCACTGAGAGAGAGGGGACTGAGAGACACCAGTCAGTGTACAGATATCTCCCTGAGAGTGAGGGGACTGAGAGACACCAGTCAGTGAACAGATATCTCCCTGAGAGAGAGGGGACTGAGAGACACCAGTCAGTGTACAGATATCTCACTGAGAGAGAGGGGACTGAGAGACACCAGTCAGTGTACAGATATCTCCCTGAGAGTGAGGGGACTGAGAGACACCAGTCAGTGTACAGATATCTCCCTGAGAGAGAGGGGACTGAGAGACACCAGTCAGTGTACAGAAATCTCCCTGAGAGAGAGGGGACTGAGAGACACCAGTCAGTGTACAGATAGCTCCCTGAGAGAAAGGGGACTGAGAGACACCAGTCAGTGTACAGATATCTCCCTGAGAGAGAGGGGACTGAGAGACAACAGTCAGTGTACAGATATCTCCCTGAGAGAGAGAGGGGACTGAGAGACACCCGTCAGTGTACAGATATCGCCCTGAGAGAGAGAGGAGACTGAGACACCAGTCAGTGTACAGATATCGCCCTGAGAGAGAGAGGGGACTGAGAGACACCCGTCAGTGTACAGATATCGCCCTGAGAGAGAGAGGAGACTGAGACACCAGTCAGTGTACAGATATCTCCCTGAGAGAGAGGGGACTGAGAGACACCAGTCAGTGTACAGATACCTCCCTGAGAGGGACAGGGGACTGAGAGACACCAGTCAGTGTACAGATATCTCCCTGGGAGAGAGGGGACTGAGAGACACCAGTCAGTGTACAGATATCTCCCTGAGAGAGAGGGACTGAGAGACACCAGTCAGTGTACAGATATCTCCCTGAGAGAGAGGGGGGACTGACAGACACCAGTCAGTGTACAGATATCTCCCTGAGAGAGAGAGGAGACTGAGACACCAGTCAGTGTACAGATATCTCCCTGAGAGAGAGGGGACTGAGAGACACCAGTCAGTGTACAGATATCTCCCCGAGAGAGAGGGACTGAGAGACACCAGTCAGTGTACAGATATCTCCCTGAGAGAGAGAGGGGACTGAGAGACACCAGTCAGTGTACAGATATCTCCCTGAGAGAGAGAGGAGACTGAGACACCAGTCAGTGTACAGATATCTCCCTGAGAGAGAGGGGACTGAGAGACACCAGTCAGTGTACAGATACCTCCCTGAGAGGGAGAGGGGACTGAGAGGCACCAGTCAGTGTACAGATATCTCCCTGGGAGAGAGGGGACTGAGAGACACCAGTCAGTGTACAGATATCTCCCTGAGAGAGAGAGGGGACTGAGAGACACCAGTCAGTGTACAGATATCTCCCTGAGAGAGAGAGGAGACTGAGACACCAGTCAGTGTACAGATATCTCCCTGAGAGAGAGGGGACTGAGAGACACCAGTCAGTGTACAGATACCTCCCTGAGAGGGAGAGGGGACTGAGAGACACCAGTCAGTGTACAGATATCTCCCTGGGAGAGAGGGGACTGAGAGACACCAGTCAGTGTACAGATATCTCCCTGGGAGAGAGGGGACTGAGAGACACCAGTCAGTGTACAGATATCTCCCTGAGAGAGAGGGGACTGAGAGACACCAGTCAGTGTACAGATATCTCCCCGAGAGAGAGAGGGGACTGAGAGACACCAGTCTGTGTACAGATATCTCCCCGAGAGAGAGAGGGGACTGAGAGACACCAGTCTGTGTACAGATATCTCCCTGAGAGAGAGAGGGGACTGAGAGACACCAGTCAGTGTACAGATATCTCCCTGAGAGAGGGGGGACTGAGAGACACCAGTCAGTGTACAGATATCTCACTGAGAGAGAGGGGACTGAGAGACACCAGGCAGTGTACAGATATCTCCCTGAGAGAGAGAGGGGACTGAGAGACACCAGTCAGTGTACAGATATCTCCCTGAGAGTGAGGGGACTGAGAGACACCAGTCAGTGTACAGATATCTCCCTGAGAGAGGGGACTGAGAGACACCAGTCAGTGTACAGATATCTCCCTGAGAGAGAGAGGGGGGACTGAGAGACACCAGTCAGTGTACAGATATCTCCCTGAGAGAGAGGGGACTGAGAGACACCAGTCAGTGTACAGATATCTCCCTGAGAGAGAGGGGACTGAGAGACACCAGTCAGTGTACAGATATCTCCCTGAGAGAGGGGACTGAGAGACACCAGTCAGTGTACAGATATCTCCCCGAGAGAGAGGGACTGAGAGACACCAGTCAGTGTACAGATATCTCCCTGAGAGAGAGGGGACTGAGAGACACCAGTCAGTGTACAGATATCTCCCTGAGAGAGAGAGGGGACTGAGACACCAGTCAGTGTACAGATATCTCCCTGAGAGAGAGGGGACTGAGAGACACCAGTCAGTGTACAGATATCTCCCTGAGAGAGAGAGGACTGAGAGACACCAGTCAGTGTACAGATATCTCCCTGAGAGAGAGAGGGGACTGAGAGACACCAGTCAGTGTACAGATATCTCCCTGAGAGAGAGGGGACTGAGAGACACCAGTCAGTGTACAGATATCTCCCTGGGAGAGAGGGGACTGAGAGACACCAGTCAGTGTACAGATATCTCCCTGAGAGAGAGGGGGGACTGAGAGACACCAGTCAGTGTACAGATATCTCTCTGAGAGAGATGACTGAGAGACACCAGTCAGTGTACAGATATCTCCCTGAGAGAGAGGGGACTGAGAGACACCAGTCAGTGTACAGATATCTCCCTGGGAGAGAGGGGACTGAGAGACACCAGTCAGTGTACAGATATCTCCCTGAGAGAGAGGACTGAGAATCACCAGTCAGTGTACAGATATCTCCCTGAGATACAGGGGACTGAGAGACACCAGTCAGTGTACAGATATCTCCCAGAGAGAGAGAGAGGTCACTGAGAGACACAGTCAGTGTACAGATATCTCCCTGAGAGAGGGGGGACTGACAGTCACCAGTCAGTGTACAGATATCTCCATGAGAGAGAGAGGGGACTGAGAGACACCAGTCAATGTACAGATATCTCCCTGAGAGAGAGAGAGGGGACTGAGAGACACCAGTCAGTGTACAGATATCTCCCCGAGAGAGAGAGGGGACTGAGAGACACCAGTCAGTGTACAGGTATCTCCCTGAGAGAGAGGGGACTGAGAGACACCAGTCAGTGTACAGATATCTCCCTGAGAGAGAGGGGACTGAGAGACACCAGTCAGTGTACAGATATCTCCCCGAGAGAGAGAGGGGACTGAGAGACACCAGTCAGTGTACAGATATCTCCCCGAGAGAGAGAGGGGACTGAGAGACACCAGTCAGTGTACAGATATCTCCCTGAGAGAGAGGGGACTGAGAGACACCAGTCAGTGTACAGATATCTCCCTGAGAGAGAGAGGGGACTGAGAGACACCAGTCAGTGTACAGATATCTCCCTGAGAGAGAGGGGACTGAGAGACACCAGTCAGTGTACAGCTATCTACCTGAGAGAGAGAGGGGACTGAGAGACACCAGTCAGTGTACAGATATCTCCCTGAGAGAGGACTGAGAGACACCAGTCAGTGTACAGATATCTCCCTGAGAGAGAGAGGGGACTGAGAGACACCAGTCAGTGTACAGATATCTCCCTGAGAGAGAGGGGACTGAGAGACACCAGTCAGTGTACAGCTATCTACCTGAGAGAGAGAGGGGACTGAGAGACACCAGTCAGTGTACAGATATCTCACTGAGAGAGAGGGGGGACTGAGACACACCAGTCAGTGTACAGATATCTCCCTGAGAGAGAGAGGACTGAGAGACACCAGTCAGTGTACAGATATCTCCCCGAGAGAGAGAGAGGACTGAGACACACCAGTCAGTGTACAGATATCTCCCTGAGAGAGAGGGCACTGAGAGACACCAGTCAGTGTACAGATATCTCGCCGAGAGAGAGAGGGGACTGAGAGACACCAGTCTGTGTACAGATATCTCCCCGAGAGAGAGAGGGGACTGAGAGACACCAGTCAGTGTACAGATATCTCCCTGAGGGAGAGGGGACTGAGAGACACCAGTCAGTGTGCAGATATCTCCCTGAGAGAGAGGGGACTGAGAGACACCAGTCAGTGTACAGATATCTCCCTGAGAGAGAGGAGACTGAGAGACACCAGTCAGTGTACAGATATCTCGCCGAGAGAGAGAGGGGACTGAGAGACACCAGTCTGTGTACAGATATCTCCCCGAGAGAGAGAGGGGACTGAGAGACACCAGTCAGTGTACAGATATCTCCCTGAGGGAGAGGGGACTGAGAGACACCAGTCAGTGTGCAGATATCTCCCTGAGAGAGAGGGGACTGAGAGACACCAGTCAGTGTACAGATATCTCCCTGAGAGAGAGGAGACTGAGAGACACCAGTCAGTGTACAGATATCTCGCCGAGAGAGAGAGGGGACTGAGAGACACCAGTCTGTGTACAGATATCTCCCTGAGAGAGAGAGGGGACTGAGAGACACCAGTCAGTGTACAGATATCTCCCTGAGGGAGAGGGGACTGAGAGACACCAGTCAGTGTACAGATATCTCACTGAGAGAGAGGGGACTGAGAGACACCAGTCAGTGTACAGATATCTCCCTGAGAGTGAGGGGACTGAGAGACACCAGTCAGTGAACAGATATCTCCCTGAGAGAGAGAGGGGACTGAGAGACACCAGTCAGTGTACAGAAATCTCCCTGAGAGAGAGGGGACTGAGAGACACCAGTCAGTGTACAGATAGTTCCCTGAGAGAAAGGGGACTGAGAGACACCAGTCAGTGTACAGATATCTCCCTGAGAGAGAGGGGACTGAGAGACACCAGTCAGTGTACAGATATCTCCCTGAGAGAGAGAGGGGACTGAGAGACACCCGTCAGTGTACAGATATCGCCCTGAGAGAGAGAGGAGACTGAGACACCAGTCAGTGTACAGATATCGCCCTGAGAGAGAGAGGGGACTGAGAGACACCCGTCAGTGTACAGATATCGCCCTGAGAGAGAGAGGAGACTGAGACACCAGTCAGTGTACAGATATCTCCCTGAGAGAGAGGGGACTGAGAGACACCAGTCAGTGTACAGATACCTCCCTGAGAGGGAGAGGGGACTGAGAGACACCAGTCAGTGTACAGATATCTCCCTGGGAGAGAGGGGACTGAGAGACACCAGTCAGTGTACAGATATCTCCCTGAGAGAGAGGGACTGAGAGACACCAGTCAGTGTACAGATATCTCCCTGAGAGAGAGGGGGGACTGACAGACACCAGTCAGTGTACAGATATCTCCCTGAGAGAGAGGGGACTGAGAGACACCAGTCAGTGTACAGATATCTCCCTGAGAGAGAGAGGAGACTGAGACACCAGTCAGTGTACAGATATCTCCCTGAGAGAGAGGGGACTGAGAGACACCAGTCAGTGTACAGATATCTCCCCGAGAGAGAGGGACTGAGAGACACCAGTCAGTGTACAGATATCTCCCTGAGAGAGAGAGGGGACTGAGAGACACCAGTCAGTGTACAGATATCTCCCTGAGAGAGAGAGGAGACTGAGACACCAGTCAGTGTACAGATATCTCCCTGAGAGAGAGGGGACTGAGAGACACCAGTCAGTGTACAGATACCTCCCTGAGAGGGAGAGGGGACTGAGAGGCACCAGTCAGTGTACAGATATCTCCCTGGGAGAGAGGGGACTGAGAGACACCAGTCAGTGTACAGACATCTCCCTGAGAGAGAGAGGGGACTGAGAGACACCAGTCAGTGTACAGATATCTCCCTGAGAGAGAGAGGAGACTGAGACACCAGTCAGTGTACAGATATCTCCCTGAGAGAGAGGGGACTGAGAGACACCAGTCAGTGTACAGATACCTCCCTGAGAGGGAGAGGGGACTGAGAGACACCAGTCAGTGTACAGATATCTCCCTGGGAGAGAGGGGACTGAGAGACACCAGTCAGTGTACAGATATCTCCCTGGGAGAGAGGGGACTGAGAGACACCAGTCAGTGTACAGATATCTCCCTGAGAGAGAGGGGGGACTGAGAGACACCAGTCAGTGAGCAGATATCTCCCTGAGAGAGAGCAGACTGAGAGACACCAGTCAGTGTACAGATATCTCCCTGAGAGAGATGACTGAGAGACACCAGTCAGTGTACAGATATCTCCCTGAGAGAGAGGGGACTGAGAGACACCAGTCAGTGTACAGATATCTCCCTGGGAGAGAGGGGACTGAGAGACACCAGTCAGTGTACAGATATCTCCCTGAGAGAGAGGACTGAGAATCACCAGTCAGTTTACAGATATCTCCCTCAGATACAGGGGACGGAGAGACACCAGTCAGCGTACAGATATCTCCCTGAGAGAGAGAGAGAGAGGGCACTGAGAGACACCAGTCAGTGTACAGATATCTCCCTGAGAGAGAGAGAGGGGACTGAGAGTCACCAGTCAGTGTACAGATATCTCCCTGAGAGGGGGGACTGAGAGACACCAGTCAGTGTACAGATATCTCCCTGAGAGGGGGGACTGAGAGACACCAGTCAGTGTACAGATATCTCCCCGAGAGAGAGGGACTGAGAGACACCAGTCAGTGTACAGATATCTCCCTGAGAGAGAGAGAGGGGACTGAGAGTCACCAGACAGTGTACAGATATCTCCCTGAGAGGGGGGACTGAGAGACACCAGTCAGTGTACAGATATCTCCCTGAGAGGGGGGACTGAGAGACACCAGTCAGTGTACAGATATCTCCCCGAGAGAGAGGGACTGAGAGACACCAGTCAGTGTACAGATATCTCCCTGAGAGAGAGGGGACTGAGAGACACCAGTCAGTGTACAGATATCTCCCTGAGAGAGAGAGGGGACTGAGACACCAGTCAGTGTACAGATATCTCCCTGAGAGAGAGGGGACTGAGAGACACCAGTCAGTGTACAGATATCTCCCTGAGAGAGAGAGGACTGAGAGACACCAGTCAGTGTACAGATATCTCCCTGAGAGAGAGAGGGGACTGAGAGACACCAGTCAGTGTACAGATATCTCCCTGAGAGAGAGGGGACTGAGAGACACCAGTCAGTGTACAGATATCTCCCTGGGAGAGAGGGGACTGAGAGACACCAGTCAGTGTACAGATATCTCCCTGAGAGAGAGGGGGGACTGAGAGACACCAGTCAGTGTACAGATATCTCCCTGAGAGAGAGAGGGGACTGAGAGACACCAGTCAGTGTACAGATATCTCCCTGAGAGAGAGGGGACTGAGAGACACCAGTTAGTGTACAGATATCTCCCTGAGAGAGAGGGGGGACTGAGAGACACCAGTCAGTGTACAGATATCTCCCTGAGAGAGAGGGGGGACTGAGACACACCAGTCAGTGTACAGATATCTCCCTGAGAGAGAGAGGACTGAGAGACACCAGTCAGTGTACAGATATCTCCCCGAGAGAGAGAGGGGACTGAGACACACCAGTCAGTGTACAGATATCTCCCTGAGAGAGAGGGGACTGAGAGACACCAGTCAGTGTACAGATATCTCCCCGAGAGAGAGAGGGGACTGAGAGACACCAGTCTGTGTACAGATATCTCCCCGAGAGAGAGAGGGGACTGAGAGACACCAGTCTGTGTACAGATATCTCCCTGAGAGAGAGAGGGGACTGAGAGACACCAGTCAGTGTACAGATATCTCCCTGAGAGAGGGGGGACTGAGAGACACCAGTCAGTGTACAGATATCTCACTGAGAGAGAGGGGACTGAGAGACACCAGGCAGTGTACAGATATCTCCCTGAGAGTGAGGGGACTGAGAGACACCAGTCAGTGTACAGATATCTCCCTGAGAGAGGGGACTGAGAGACACCAGTCAGTGTACAGATATCTCCCTGAGAGAGAGAGGGGGGACTGAGAGACACCAGTCAGTGTACAGATATCTCCCTGAGAGAGAGGGGACTGAGAGACACCAGTCAGTGTACAGATATCTCCCTGAGAGAGAGGGGACTGAGAGACACCAGTCAGTGTACAGATATCTCCCTGAGAGAGGGGACTGAGAGACACCAGTCAGTGTACAGATATCTCCCCGAGAGAGAGGGACTGAGAGACACCAGTCAGTGTACAGGTATCTCCCTGAGAGAGAGGGGACTGAGAGACACCAGTCAGTGTACAGATATCTCCCTGAGAGAGAGAGGGGACTGAGACACCAGTCAGTGTACAGATATCTCCCTGAGAGAGAGGGGACTGAGAGACACCAGTCAGTGTACAGATATCTCCCTGAGAGAGAGAGGACTGAGAGACACCAGTCAGTGTACAGATATCTCCCTGAGAGAGAGAGGGGACTGAGAGACACCAGTCAGTGTACAGATATCTCCCTGAGAGAGAGGGGACTGAGAGACACCAGTCAGTGTACAGATATCTCCCTGGGAGAGAGGGGACTGAGAGACACCAGTCAGTGTACAGATATCTCCCTGAGAGAGAGGGGGGACTGAGAGACACCAGTCAGTGTACAGATATCTCCCTGAGAGAGATGACTGAGAGACACCAGTCAGTGTACAGATATCTCCCTGAGAGAGAGGGGACTGAGAGACACCAGTCAGTGTACAGATATCTCCCTGGGAGAGAGGGGACTGAGAGACACCAGTCAGTGTACAGATATCTCCCTGAGAGAGAGGACTGAGAATCACCAGTCAGTGTACAGATATCTCCCTGAGATACAGGGGACTGAGAGACACCAGTCAGTGTACAGATATCTCCCAGAGAGAGAGAGAGGTCACTGAGAGACACAGTCAGTGTACAGATATCTCCCTGAGAGAGGGGGGACTGACAGTCACCAGTCAGTGTACAGATATCTCCCTGAGAGAGAGGGCACTGAGAGACACCAGTCAGTGTACAGATATCTCCATGAGAGAGAGAGGGGACTGAGAGACACCAGTCAATGTACAGATATCTCCCTGAGAGAGAGAGAGGGGACTGAGAGACACCAGTCAGTGTACAGATATCTCCCCGAGAGAGAGAGGGGACTGAGAGACACCAGTCAGTGTACAGGTATCTCCCTGAGAGAGAGGGGACTGAGAGACACCAGTCAGTGTACAGATATCTCCCTGAGAGAGAGGGGACTGAGAGACACCAGTCAGTGTACAGATATCTCCCTGAGAGAGAGAGAGGGGACTGAGAGACACCAGTCAGTGTACAGATATCTCCCCGAGAGAGAGAGGGGACTGAGAGACACCAGTCAGTGTACAGGTATCTCCCTGAGAGAGAGGGGACTGAGAGACACCAGTCAGTGTACAGATATCTCCCTGAGAGAGAGGGGACTGAGAGACACCAGTCAGTGTACAGATATCTCCCTGAGAGAGAGGGGACTGAGAGACACCAGTCAGTGTACAGATATCTCCCTGAGAGAGAGAGGGGACTGAGAGACACCAGTCAGTGTACAGATATCTCCCTGAGAGAGAGGGGACTGAGAGACACCAGTCAGTGTACAGCTATCTACCTGAGAGAGAGAGGGGACTGAGAGACACCAGTCAGTGTACAGATATCTCACTGAGAGAGAGGGGGGACTGAGACACACCAGTCAGTGTACAGATATCTCCCTGAGAGAGAGAGGACTGAGAGACACCAGTCAGTGTACAGGTATCTCCCCGAGAGAGAGAGAGGACTGAGACACACCAGTCAGTGTACAGATATCTCCCTGAGAGAGAGGGCACTGAGAGACACCAGTCAGTGTACAGATATCTCGCCGAGAGAGAGAGGGGACTGAGAGACACCAGTCTGTGTACAGATATCTCCCCGAGAGAGAGAGGGGACTGAGAGACACCAGTCTGTGTACAGATATCTCCCTGAGAGAGAGAGGGGACTGAGAGACACCAGTCAGTGTACAGATATCTCCCTGAGGGAGAGGGGACTGAGAGACACCAGTCAGTGTACAGATATCTCACTGAGAGAGAGGGGACTGAGAGACACCAGTCAGTGTACAGATATCTCCCTGAGAGTGAGGGGACTGAGAGACACCAGTCAGTGAACAGATATCTCCCTGAGAGAGAGAGGGGACTGAGAGACACCAGTCAGTGTACAGAAATCTCCCTGAGAGAGAGGGGACTGAGAGACACCAGTCAGTGTACAGATGGCTCCCTGAGAGAAAGGGGACTGAGAGACACCAGTCAGTGTACAGATATCTCCCTGAGAGAGAGGGGACTGAGAGGCACCAGTCAGTGTACAGATATCTCCCTGAGAGAGAGAGGGGACTGAGAGACACCCGTCAGTGTACAGATATCGCCCTGAGAGAGAGAGGAGACTGAGACACCAGTCAGTGTACAGATATCGCCCTGAGAGAGGGGACTGAGAGACACCCGTCAGTGTACAGATATCGCCCTGAGAGAGAGAGGAGACTGAGACACCAGTCAGTGTACAGATATCTCCCTGAGAGAGAGGGGACTGAGAGACACCAGTCAGTGTACAGATACCTCCCTGAGAGGGAGAGGGGACTGAGAGACACCAGTCAGTGTACAGATATCTCCCTGAGAGAGAGGGGACTGAGAGACACCAGTCAGTGTACAGATATCTCCCTGAGAGAGAGAGGAGACTGAGACACCAGTCAGTGTACAGATATCTCCCTGAGAGAGAGGGGACTGAGAGACATCAGTCAGTGTACAGATATCTCCCCGAGAGAGAGGGACTGAGAGACACCAGTCAGTGTACAGATATCTCCCTGAGAGAGAGAGGGGACTGAGAGACACCAGTCAGTGTACAGATATCTCCCTGAGAGAGAGAGGAGACTGAGACACCAGTCAGTGTACAGATATCTCCCTGAGAGAGAGGGGACTGAGAGACACCAGTCAGTGTACAGATACCTCCCTGAGAGGGAGAGGGGACTGAGAGACACCAGTCAGTGTACAGATATCTCCCTGGGAGAGAGGGGACTGAGAGACACCAGTCAGTGTACAGATATCTCCCTGAGAGAGAGAGGGGACTGAGAGACACCAGTCAGTGTACAGATATCTCCCTGAGATAGAGAGGAGACTGAGACACCAGTCAGTGTACAGATATCTCCCTGAGAGAGAGGGGACTGAGAGACACCAGTCAGTGTACAGATACCTCCCTGAGAGGGAGAGGGGACTGAGAGACACCAGTCAGTGTACAGATATCTCCCTGGGAGAGAGGGGACTGAGAGACACCAGTCAGTGTACAGATATCTCCCTGGGAGAGAGGGGACTGAGAGACACCAGTCAGTGTACAGATATCTCCCTGAGAGAGAGGGGGGACTGAGAGACACCAGTCAGTGTGCAGATATCTCCCTGAGAGAGAGCAGACTGAGAGACACCAGTCAGTGTACAGATATCTCCCTGAGAGAGATGACTGAGAGACACCAGTCAGTGTACAGATATCTCCCTGAGAGAGAGGGGACTGAGAGACACCAGTCAGTGTACAGATATCTCCCTGGGAGAGAGGGGACTGAGAGACACCAGTCAGTGTACAGATATCTCCCTGAGAGAGAGGACTGAGAATCACCAGTCAGTTTACAGATATCTCCCTGAGATACAGGGGACGGAGAGACACCAGTCAGTGTACAGATATCTCCCTGAGAGAGAGAGAGGGCACTGAGAGACACCAGTCAGTGTACAGATATCTCCCTGAGAGAGAGAGAGGGGACTGAGAGTCACCAGTCAGTGTACAGATATCTCCCTGAGAGGGGGGACTGAGAGACACCAGTCAGTGTACAGATATCTCCCTGAGAGGGGGGACTGAGAGACACCAGTCAGTGTACAGATATCTCCCCGAGAGAGAGGGACTGAGAGACACCAGTCAGTGTACAGATATCTCCCTGAGAGAGAGGGGACTGAGAGACACCAGTCAGTGTACAGATATCTCCCTGAGAGAGAGAGGGGACTGAGACACCAGTCAGTGTACAGATATCTCCCTGAGAGAGAGGGGACTGAGAGACACCAGTCAGTGTACAGATATCTCCCTGAGAGAGAGAGGACTGAGAGACACCAGTCAGTGTACAGATATCTCCCTGAGAGAGAAAGGGGACTGAGAGACACCAGTCAGTGTACAGATATCTCCCTGAGAGAGAGGGGACTGAGAGACACCAGTCAGTGTACAGATATCTCCCTGGGAGAGAGGGGACTGAGAGACACCAGTCAGTGTACAGATATCTCCCTGAGAGAGAGGGGGGACTGAGAGACACCAGTCAGTGTACAGATATCTCCCTGAGAGAGAGAGGGGACTGAGAGACACCAGTCAGTGTACAGATATCTCCCTGAGAGAGAGGGGACTGAGAGACACCAGTTAGTGTACAGATATCTCCCTGAGAGAGAGGGGGGACTGAGAGACACCAGTCAGTGTACAGATATCTCCCTGAGAGAGAGGGGGGACTGAGAGACACCAGTCAGTGTACAGATATCTCCCTGAGAGAGAGAGGGGACTGAGAGACACCAGTCAGTGTACAGATATCTCCCTGGGAGAGAGGGGACTGAGAGACACCAGTCAGTGTACAGATATCTCCCTGAGAGAGAGGACTGAGAATCATCAGTCAGTGTACAGATATCTCCCTGAGAGAGAGAGGGGGGACTGAGAGACACCAGTCAGTGTACAGATATCTCCCTGAGAGAGAGGGGACTGAGAGACACCAGTCAGTGTACAGATATCTCCCCGAGAGAGAGGGACTGAGAGACACCAGTCAGTGTACAGGTATCTCCCTGAGAGAGAGGGGACTGAGAGACACCAGTCAGTGTACAGATATCTCCCTGAGAGAGAGAGGGGACTGAGACACCAGTCAGTGTACAGATATCTCCCTGAGAGAGAGGGGACTGAGAGACACCAGTCAGTGTACAGATATCTCCCTGAGAGAGAGAGGACTGAGAGACACCAGTCAGTGTACAGATATCTCCCTGAGAGAGAGAGGGGACTGAGAGACACCAGTCAGTGTACAGATATCTCCCTGAGAGAGAGGGGACTGAGAGACACCAGTCAGTGTACAGATATCTCCCTGGGAGAGAGGGGACTGAGAGACACCAGTCAGTGTACAGATATCTCCCTGAGAGAGGGGGGGGACTGAGAGACACCAGTCAGTGTACAGATATCTCCCTGAGAGAGATGACTGAGAGACACCAGTCAGTGTACAGATATCTCCCTGAGAGAGAGGGGACTGAGAGACACCAGTCAGTGTACAGATATCTCCCTGGGAGAGAGGGGACTGAGAGACACCAGTCAGTGTACAGATATCTCCCTGAGAGAGAGGACTGAGAATCACCAGTCAGTGTACAGATATCTCCCTGAGATACAGGGGACTGAGAGACACCAGTCAGTGTACAGATATCTCCCAGAGAGAGAGAGAGGTCACTGAGAGACACAGTCAGTGTACAGATATCTCCCTGAGAGAGGGGGGACTGACAGTCACCAGTCAGTGTACAGATATCTCCCTGAGAGAGAGGGCACTGAGAGACACCAGTCAGTGTACAGATATCTCCATGAGAGAGAGAGGGGACTGAGAGACACCAGTCAATGTACAGATATCTCCCTGAGAGAGAGAGAGGGGACTGAGAGACACCAGTCAGTGTACAGATATCTCCCCGAGAGAGAGAGGGGACTGAGAGACACCAGTCAGTGTACAGGTATCTCCCTGAGAGAGAGGGGACTGAGAGACACCAGTCAGTGTACAGATATCTCCCTGAGAGAGAGGGGACTGAGAGACACCAGTCAGTGTACAGATATCTCCCTGAGAGAGAGGGGACTGAGAGACACCAGTCAGTGTACAGATATCTCCCTGAGAGAGAGAGGGGACTGAGAGACACCAGTCAGTGTACAGATATCTCCCTGAGAGAGAGGGGACTGAGAGACACCAGTCAGTGTACAGCTATCTACCTGAGAGAGAGAGGGGACTGAGAGACACCAGTCAGTGTACAGATATCTCACTGAGAGAGAGGGGGGACTGAGACACACCAGTCAGTGTACAGATATCTCCCTGAGAGAGAGAGGACTGAGAGACACCAGTCAGTGTACAGGTATCTCCCCGAGAGAGAGAGAGGACTGAGACACACCAGTCAATGTACAGATATCTCCCTGAGAGAGAGGGCACTGAGAGACACCAGTCAGTGTACAGATATCTCGCCGAGAGAGAGAGGGGACTGAGAGACACCAGTCTGTGTACAGATATCTCCCCGAGAGAGAGAGGGGACTGAGAGACACCAGTCTGTGTACAGATATCTCCCTGAGAGAGAGAGGGGACTGAGAGACACCAGTCAGTGTACAGATATCTCCCTGAGGGAGAGGGGACTGAGAGACACCAGTCAGTGTACAGATATCTCACTGAGAGAGAGGGGACTGAGAGACACCAGTCAGTGTACAGATATCTCCCTGAGAGTGAGGGGACTGAGAGACACCAGTCAGTGAACAGATATCTCCCTGAGAGAGAGAGGGGACTGAGAGACACCAGTCAGTGTACAGAAATCTCCCTGAGAGAGAGGGGACTGAGAGACACCAGTCAGTGTACAGATGGCTCCCTGAGAGAAAGGGGACTGAGAGACACCAGTCAGTGTACAGATATCTCCCTGAGAGAGAGGGGACTGAGAGACACCAGTCAGTGTACAGATATCTCCCTGAGAGAGAGAGGGGACTGAGAGACACCCGTCAGTGTACAGATATCGCCCTGAGAGAGAGAGGAGACTGAGACACCAGTCAGTGTACAGATATCGCCCTGAGAGAGGGGACTGAGAGACACCCGTCAGTGTACAGATATCGCCCTGAGAGAGAGAGGAGACTGAGACACCAGTCAGTGTACAGATATCTCCCTGAGAGAGAGGGGACTGAGAGACACCAGTCAGTGTACAGATACCTCCCTGAGAGGGAAAGGGGACTGAGAGACACCAGTCAGTGTACAGATATCTCCCTGAGAGAGAGGGGACTGAGAGACACCAGTCAGTGTACAGATATCTCCCTGAGAGAGAGAGGAGACTGAGACACCAGTCAGTGTACAGATATCTCCCTGAGAGAGAGGGGACTGAGAGACATCAGTCAGTGTACAGATATCTCCCCGAGAGAGAGGGACTGAGAGACACCAGTCAGTGTACAGATATCTCCCTGAGAGAGAGAGGGGACTGAGAGACATCAGTCAGTGTACAGATATCTCCCTGAGAGAGAGAGGAGACTGAGACACCAGTCAGTGTACAGATATCTCCCTGAGAGAGAGGGGACTGAGAGACACCAGTCAGTGTACAGATACCTCCCTGAGAGGGAGAGGGGACTGAGAGACACCAGTCAGTGTACAGATATCTCCCTGGGAGAGAGGGGACTGAGAGACACCAGTCAGTGTACAGATATCTCCCTGAGAGAGAGAGGGGACTGAGAGACACCAGTCAGTGTACAGATATCTCCCTGAGATAGAGAGGAGACTGAGACACCAGTCAGTGTACAGATATCTCCCTGAGAGAGAGGGGACTGAGAGACACCAGTCAGTGTACAGATACCTCCCTGAGAGGGAGAGGGGACTGAGAGACACCAGTCAGTGTACAGATATCTCCCTGGGAGAGAGGGGACTGAGAGACACCAGTCAGTGTACAGATATCTCCCTGGGAGAGAGGGGACTGAGAGACACCAGTCAGTGTACAGATATCTCCCTGAGAGAGAGGGGGGACTGAGAGACACCAGTCAGTGTGCAGATATCTCCCTGAGAGAGAGCAGACTGAGAGACACCAGTCAGTGTACAGATATCTCCCTGAGAGAGATGACTGAGAGACACCAGTCAGTGTACAGATATCTCCCTGAGAGAGAGGGGACTGAGAGACACCAGTCAGTGTACAGATATCTCCCTGGGAGAGAGGGGACTGAGAGACACCAGTCAGTGTACAGATATCTCCCTGAGAGAGAGGACTGAGAATCACCAGTCAGTTTACAGATATCTCCCTGAGATACAGGGGACGGAGAGACACCAGTCAGTGTACAGATATCTCCCTGAGAGAGAGAGAGGGCACTGAGAGACACCAGTCAGTGTACAGATATCTCCCTGAGAGAGAGAGAGGGGACTGAGAGTCACCAGTCAGTGTACAGATATCTCCCTGAGAGGGGGGACTGAGAGACACCAGTCAGTGTACAGATATCTCCCTGAGAGGGGGGACTGAGAGACACCAGTCAGTGTACAGATATCTCCCCGAGAGAGAGGGACTGAGAGACACCAGTCAGTGTACAGATATCTCCCTGAGAGAGAGGGGACTGAGAGACACCAGTCAGTGTACAGATATCTCCCTGAGAGAGAGAGGGGACTGAGACACCAGTCAGTGTACAGATATCTCCCTGAGAGAGAGGGGACTGAGAGACACCAGTCAGTGTACAGATATCTCCCTGAGAGAGAGAGGACTGAGAGACACCAGTCAGTGTACAGATATCTCCCTGAGAGAGAAAGGGGACTGAGAGACACCAGTCAGTGTACAGATATCTCCCTGAGAGAGAGAGGACTGAGAGACACCAGTCAGTGTACAGATATCTCCCTGGGAGAGAGGGGACTGAGAGACACCAGTCAGTGTACAGATATCTCCCTGAGAGAGAGGGGGGACTGAGAGACACCAGTCAGTGTACAGATATCTCCCTGAGAGAGAGAGGGGACTGAGAGACACCAGTCAGTGTACAGATATCTCCCTGAGAGAGAGGGGACTGAGAGACACCAGTTAGTGTACAGATATCTCCCTGAGAGAGAGGGGGGACTGAGAGACACCAGTCAGTGTACAGATATCTCCCTGAGAGAGAGGGGGGACTGAGAGACACCAGTCAGTGTACAGATATCTCCCTGAGAGAGAGAGGGGACTGAGAGACACCAGTCAGTGTACAGATATCTCCCTGGGAGAGAGGGGACTGAGAGACACCAGTCAGTGTACAGATATCTCCCTGAGAGAGAGGACTGAGAATCATCAGTCAGTGTACAGATATCTCCCTGAGATACAGGGGACTGAGAGACACCAGTCAGTGTACAGATATCTCCCAGAGAGAGAGAGAGGTCACTGAGAGACACAGTCAGTGTACAGATATCTCCCTGAGAGAGGGGGGACTGAGAGTCACCAGTCAGTGTACAGATATCTCCCTGAGAGAGAGGGCACTGAGAGACACCAGTCAGTGTACAGATATCTCCCTGAGAGAGAGAGGGGACTGAGAGACACCAGTCAGTGAACAGATATCTCCCTGGGAGAGAGGGGACTGAGAGACACCAGTCAGTGTACAGATATCTCCCTGAGAGAGAGGGGGGACTGAGAGACACCAGTCAGTGTGCAGATATCTCCCTGAGAGAGAGCAGACTGAGAGACACCAGTCAGTGTACAGATATCTCCCTGAGAGAGATGACTGAGAGACACCAGTCAGTGTACAGATATCTCCCTGAGAGAGAGGGGACTGAGAGACACCAGTCAGTGTACAGATATCTCCCTGGGAGAGAGGGGACTGAGAGACACCAGTCAGTGTACAGATATCTCCCTGAGAGAGAGGACTGAGAATCACCAGTCAGTTTACAGATATCTCCCTGAGATACAGGGGACGGAGAGACACCAGTCAGTCTACAGATATCTCCCTGAGAGAGAGAGAGGGCACTGAGAGACACCAGTCAGTGTACAGATATCTCCCTGAGAGAGAGAGAGGGGACTGAGAGTCACCAGTCAGTGTACAGATATCTCCCTGAGAGGGGGGACTGAGAGACACCAGTCAGCGTACAGATATCTCCCTGAGAGGGGGGACTGAGAGACACCAGTCAGTGTACAGATATCTCCCCGAGAGAGAGGGACTGAGAGACACCAGTCAGTGTACAGATATCTCCCTGAGAGAGAGGGGACTGAGAGACACCAGTCAGTGTACAGATATCTCCCTGAGAGAGAGAGGGGACTGAGACACCAGTCAGTGTACAGATATCTCCCTGAGAGAGAGGGGACTGAGAGACACCAGTCAGTGTACAGATATCTCCCTGAGAGAGAGAGGACTGAGAGACACCAGTCAGTGTACAGATATCTCCCTGAGAGAGAGAGGGGACTGAGAGACACCAGTCAGTGTACAGATATCTCCCTGAGAGAGAGGGGACTGAGAGACACCAGTCAGTGTACAGATATCTCCCTGGGAGAGAGGGGACTGAGAGACACCAGTCAGTGTACAGATATCTCCCTGAGAGAGAGGGGGGACTGAGAGACACCAGTCAGTGTACAGATATCTCCCTGGGAGAGAGGGGACTGAGAGACACCAGTCAGTGTACAGATATCTCCCTGAGAGAGAGGGGGGACTGAGAGACACCAGTCAGTGTACAGATATCTCCCTGAGAGAGAGAGGGGACTGAGAGACACCAGTCAAAGAACAAAGAAATGTACAGCACAGGAACAGGCCCTTCGGCCCTCCAAGCCCGTGCCGACCATACTGCCCGACTAAACTACAATCTTCTACACTTCCTGGGTCCGTATCCTTCTATTCCCATCCTATTCATGCCAGTCAGTGTACAGATATCTCCCTGAGAGAGAGGGGACTGAGAGACACCAGTTAGTGTACAGATATCTCCCTGAGAGAGAGGGGGGACTGAGAGACACCAGTCAGTGTACAGATATCTCCCTGAGAGAGAGGGGGGACTGAGACACACCAGTCAGTGTACAGATATCTCCCTGAGAGAGAGAGGACTGAGAGACACCAGTCAGTGTACAGATATCTCCCCGAGAGAGAGAGGGGACTGAGACACACCAGTCAGTGTACAGATATCTCCCTGAAAGAGAGGGGACTGAGAGACACCAGTCAGTGTACAGATATCTCCCCGAGAGAGAGAGGGGACTGAGAGACACCAGTCTGTGTACAGATATCTCCCCGAGAGAGAGAGGGGACTGAGAGACACCAGTCTGTGTACAGATATCTCCCTGAGAGAGAGAGGGGACTGAGAGACACCAGTCAGTGTACAGATATCTCCCTGAGAGAGGGGGGACTGAGAGACACCAGTCAGTGTACAGATATCACACTGAGAGAGAGGGGACTGAGAGACACCAGGCAGTGTACAGATATCTCCCTGAGAGTGAGGGGACTGAGAGACACCAGTCAGTGTACAGATATCTCCCTGAGAGAGGGGACTGAGAGACACCAGTCAGTGTACAGATATCTCCCTGAGAGAGAGAGGGGGGACTGAGAGACACCAGTCAGTGTACAGATATCTCCCTGAGAGAGAGGGGACTGAGAGACACCAGTCAGTGTACAGATATCTCCCTGAGAGAGAGGGGACTGAGAGACACCAGTCAGTGTACAGATATCTCCCTGAGAGAGGGGACTGAGAGACACCAGTCAGTGTACAGATATCTCCCCGAGAGAGAGGGACTGAGAGACAGCAGTCAGTGTACAGATATCTCCCTGAGAGAGAGGGGACTGAGAGACACCAGTCAGTGTACAGATATCTCCCTGAGAGAGAGAGGGGACTGAGACACCAGTCAGTGTACAGATATCTCCCTGAGAGAGAGGGGACTGAGAGACACCAGTCAGTGTACAGATATCTCCCTGAGAGAGAGAGGACTGAGAGACACCAGTCAGTGTACAGATATCTCCCTGAGAGAGAGAGGGGACTGAGAGACACCAGTCAGTGTACAGATATCTCCCTGAGAGAGAGGGGACTGAGAGACACCAGTCAGTGTACAGATATCTCCCTGGGAGAGAGGGGACTGAGAGACACCAGTCAGTGTACAGATATCTCCCTGAGAGAGAGGGGGGACTGAGAGACACCAGTCAGTGTACAGATATCTCCCTGAGAGAGATGACTGAGAGACACCAGTCAGTGTACAGATATCTCCCTGAGAGAGAGGGGACTGAGAGACACCAGTCAGTGTACAGATATCTCCCTGGGAGAGAGGGGACTGAGAGACACCAGTCAGTGTACAGATATCTCCCTGAGAGAGAGGACTGAGAATCACCAGTCAGTGTACAGATATCTCCCTGAGATACAGGGGACTGAGAGACACCAGTCAGTGTACAGATATCTCCCAGAGAGAGAGAGAGGTCACTGAGAGACACAGTCAGTGTACAGATATCTCCCGAAGAGAGAGGGGGGACTGACAGTCACCAGTCAGTGTACAGATATCTCCCTGAGAGAGAGGGCACTGAGAGACACCAGTCAGTGTACAGATATCTCCATGAGAGAGAGAGGGGACTGAGAGACACCAGTCAATGTACAGATATCTCCCTGAGAGAGAGAGAGGGGACTGAGAGACACCAGTCAGTGTACAGATATCTCCCCGAGAGAGAGAGGGGACTGAGAGACACCAGTCAGTGTACAGGTATCTCCCTGAGAGAGAGGGGACTGAGAGACACCAGTCAGTGTACAGATATCTCCCTGAGAGAGTGGGGACTGAGAGACACCAGTCAGTGTACAGATATCTCCCCGAGAGAGAGAGGGGACTGAGAGACACCAGTCAGTGTACAGATATCTCCCTGAGAGAGAGGGGACTGAGAGACACCAGTCAGTGTACAGATATCTCCCTGAGAGAGAGAGGGGACTGAGAGACACCAGTCAGTGTACAGATATCTCCCTGAGAGAGAGGGGACTGAGAGACACCAGTCAGTGTACAGCTATCTACCTGAGAGAGAGAGGGGACTGAGAGACACCAGTCAGTGTACAGATATCTCACTGAGAGAGAGGGGGGACTGAGACACACCAGTCAGTGTACAGATATCTCCCTGAGAGAGAGAGGACTGAGAGACACCAGTCAGTGTACAGATATCTCCCCGAGAGAGAGAGAGGACTGAGACACACCAGTCAGTGTACAGATATCTCCCTGAGAGAGAGGGCACTGAGAGACACCAGTCAGTGTACAGATATCTCGCCGAGAGAGAGGGGACTGAGAGACACCAGTCTGTGTACAGATATCTCCCCGAGAGAGAGAGGGGACTGAGAGACACCAGTCTGTGTACAGATATCTCCCTGAGAGAGAGAGGGGACTGAGAGACACCAGTCAGTGTACAGATATCTCCCTGAGGGAGAGGGGACTGAGAGACACCAGTCAGTGTACAGATATCTCACTGAGAGAGAGGGGACTGAGAGACACCAGTCAGTGTACAGATATCTCCCTGAGAGTGAGGGGACTGAGAGACACCAGTCAGTGAACAGATATCTCCCTGAGAGAGAGAGGGGACTGAGAGACACCAGTCAGTGTACAGAAATCTCCCTGAGAGAGAGGGGACTGAGAGACACCAGTCAGTGTACAGATGGCTCCCTGAGAGAAAGGGGACTGAGAGACACCAGTCAGTGTACAGATATCTCCCTGAGAGAGAGGGGACTGAGAGACACCAGTCAGTGTACAGATATCTCCTGAGAGAGAGAGGGGACTGAGAGACACCCGTCAGTGTACAGATATCGCCCTGAGAGAGAGAGGAGACTGAGACACCAGTCAGTGTACAGATATCGCCCTGAGAGAGAGAGGGGACTGAGAGACACCCGTCAGTGTACAGATATCGCCCTGAGAGAGAGAGGAGACTGAGACACCAGTCAGTGTACAGATATCTCCCTGAGAGAGAGGGGACTGAGAGACACCAGTCAGTGTACAGATACCTCCCTGAGAGGGAGAGGGGACTGAGAGACACCAGTCAGTGTACAGATATCTCCCTGAGAGAGAGGGGACTGAGAGACACCAGTCAGTGTACAGATATCTCCCTGAGAGAGAGAGGAGACTGAGACACCAGTCAGTGTACAGATATCTCCCTGAGAGAGAGGGGACTGAGAGACATCAGTCAGTGTACAGATATCTCCCCGAGAGAGAGGGACTGAGAGACACCAGTCAGTGTACAGATATCTCCCTGAGAGAGAGAGGGGACTGAGAGACACCAGTCAGTGTACAGATATCTCCCTGAGAGAGAGAGGAGACTGAGACACCAGTCAGTGTACAGATATCTCCCTGAGAGAGAGGGGACTGAGAGACACCAGTCAGTGTACAGATACCTCCCTGAGAGGGAGAGGGGACTGAGAGACACCAGTCAGTGTACAGATATCTCCCTGGGAGAGAGGGGACTGAGAGACACCAGTCAGTGTACAGATATCTCCCTGAGAGAGAGAGGGGACTGAGAGACACCAGTCAGTGTACAGATATCTCCCTGGGAGAGAGGGGACTGAGAGACACCAGTCAGTGTACAGATATCTCCCTGAGAGAGAGGGGGGACTGAGAGACACCAGTCAGTGTGCAGATATCTCCCTGAGAGAGAGCAGACTGAGAGACACCAGTCAGTGTACAGATATCTCCCTGAGAGAGATGACTGAGAGACACCAGTCAGTGTACAGATATCTCCCTGAGAGAGAGGGGACTGAGAGACACCAGTCAGTGTACAGATATCTCCCTGGGAGAGAGGGGACTGAGAGACACCAGTCAGTGTACAGATATCTCCCTGAGAGAGAGGACTGAGAATCACCAGTCAGTTTACAGATATCTCCCTGAGATACAGGGGACGGAGAGACACCAGTCAGTGTACAGATATCTCCCTGAGAGAGAGAGAGGGCACTGAGAGACACCAGTCAGTGTACAGATATCTCCCTGAGAGAGAGAGAGGGGACTGAGAGTCACCAGTCAGTGTACAGATATCTCCCTGAGAGGGGGGACTGAGAGACACCAGTCAGTGTACAGATATCTCCCTGAGAGGGGGGACTGAGAGACACCAGTCAGTGTACAGATATCTCCCCGAGAGAGAGGGACTGAGAGACACCAGTCAGTGTACAGATATCTCCCTGAGAGAGAGGGGACTGAGAGACACCAGTCAGTGTACAGATATCTCCCTGAGAGAGAGAGGGGACTGAGACACCAGTCAGTGTACAGATATCTCCCTGAGAGAGAGGGGACTGAGAGACACCAGTCAGTGTACAGATATCTCCCTGAGAGAGAGAGGACTGAGAGACACCAGTCAGTGTACAGATATCTCCCTGAGAGAGAGAGGGGACTGAGAGACACCAGTCAGTGTACAGATATCTCCCTGGGAGAGAGGGGACTGAGAGACACCAGTCAGTGTACAGATATCTCCCTGAGAGAGAGGGGGGACTGAGAGACACCAGTCAGTGTACAGATATCTCCCTGAGAGAGAGAGGGGACTGAGAGACACCAGTCAGTGTACAGATATCTCCCTGAGAGAGAGGGGACTGAGAGACACCAGTTAGTGTACAGATATCTCCCTGAGAGAGAGGGGACTGAGAGACACCAGTCAGTGTACAGATATCTCCCTGGGAGAGAGGGGACTGAGAGAAACCAGTCAGTGTACAGATATCTCCCTGAGAGAGAGGGGGGACTGAGAGACACCAGTCAGTGTACAGATATCTCCCTGAGAGAGAGAGGGGACTGAGAGACACCAGTCAGTGTACAGATATCTCCCTGAGAGAGAGGGGACTGAGAGACACCAGTTAGTGTACAGATATCTCCCTGAGAGAGAGGGGGGACTGAGAGACACCAGTCAGTGTACAGATATCTCCCTGAGAGAGAGGGGGGACTGAGAGACACCAGTCAGTGTACAGATATCTCCCTGAGAGAGAGAGGGGACTGAGAGACACCAGTCAGTGTACAGATATCTCCCTGGGAGAGAGGGGACTGAGAGACACCAGTCAGTGTACAGATATCTCCCTGAGAGAGAGGACTGAGAATCATCAGTCAGTGTACAGATATCTCCCTGAGATACAGGGGACTGAGAGACACCAGTCAGTGTACAGATATCTCCCAGAGAGAGAGAGAGGTCACTGAGAGACACAGTCAGTGTACAGATATCTCCCTGAGAGAGGGGGGACTGAGAGTCACCAGTCAGTGTACAGATATCTCCCTGAGAGAGAGGGCACTGAGAGACACCAGTCAGTGTACAGATATCTCCCTGAGAGAGAGAGGGGACTGAGAGACACCAGTCAGTGAACAGATATCTCCCTGGGAGAGAGGGGACTGAGAGACACCAGTCAGTGTACAGATATCTCCCTGAGAGAGAGGGGGGACTGAGAGACACCAGTCAGTGTGCAGATATCTCCCTGAGAGAGAGCAGACTGAGAGACACCAGTCAGTGTACAGATATCTCCCTGAGAGAGATGACTGAGAGACACCAGTCAGTGTACAGATATCTCCCTGAGAGAGAGGGGACTGAGAGACACCAGTCAGTGTACAGATATCTCCCTGGGAGAGAGGGGACTGAGAGACACCAGTCAGTGTACAGATATCTCCCTGAGAGAGAGGACTGAGAATCACCAGTCAGTTTACAGATATCTCCCTGAGATACAGGGGACGGAGAGACACCAGTCAGTGTACAGATATCTCCCTGAGAGAGAGAGAGGGCACTGAGAGACACCAGTCAGTGTACAGATATCTCCCTGAGAGAGAGAGAGGGGACTGAGAGTCACCAGTCAGTGTACAGATATCTCCCTGAGAGGGGGGACTGAGAGACACCAGTCAGCGTACAGATATCTCCCTGAGAGGGGGGACTGAGAGACACCAGTCAGTGTACAGATATCTCCCCGAGAGAGAGGGACTGAGAGACACCAGTCAGTGTACAGATATCTCCCTGAGAGAGAGGGGACTGAGAGACACCAGTCAGTGTACAGATATCTCCCTGAGAGAGAGAGGGGACTGAGACACCAGTCAGTGTACAGATATCTCCCTGAGAGAGAGGGGACTGAGAGACACCAGTCAGTGTACAGATATCTCCCTGAGAGAGAGAGGACTGAGAGACACCAGTCAGTGTACAGATATCTCCCTGAGAGAGAGAGGGGACTGAGAGACACCAGTCAGTGTACAGATATCTCCCTGAGAGAGAGGGGACTGAGAGACACCAGTCAGTGTACAGATATCTCCCTGGGAGAGAGGGGACTGAGAGACACCAGTCAGTGTACAGATATCTCCCTGAGAGAGAGGGGGGACTGAGAGACACCAGTCAGTATACAGATATCTCCCTGAGAGAGAGAGGGGACTGAGAGACACCAGTCAGTGTACAGATATCTCCCTGAGAGAGAGGGGACTGAGAGACACCAGTTAGTGTACAGATATCTCCCTGAGAGAGAGGGGGGACTGAGAGACACCAGTCAGTGTACAGATATCTCCCTGAGAGAGAGGGGGGACTGAGAGACACCAGTCAGTGTACAGATATCTCCCTGAGAGAGAGAGGGGACTGAGAGACACCAGTCAGTGTACAGATATCTCCCTGGGAGAGAGGGGACTGAGAGACACCAGTCAGTGTACAGATATCTCCCTGAGAGAGAGGACTGAGAATCATCAGTCAGTGTACAGATATCTCCCTGAGATACAGGGGACTGAGAGACACCAGTCAGTGTACAGATATCCTCCCAGAGAGAGAGAGAGGTCACTGAGAGACACAGTCAGTGTACAGATATCTCCCTGAGAGAGGGGGGACTGAGAGTCACCAGTCAGTGTACAGATATCTCCGTGAGAGAGAGGGCACTGAGAGACACCAGTCAGTGTACAGATATCTCCCTGAGAGAGAGAGGGGACTGAGAGACACCAGTCAGTGTACAGATATCTCCCTGAGAGAGAGAGAGAGGACTGAGACACACCAGTCAGTGTACAGATATCTCCCTGAGAGAGAGGGGACTGAGAGACACCAGTCAGTGTAAAGATATCACCCTGAGAGAGAGGGGACTGAGAGACACCAGTCAGTGTACAGATATCTCCCCGAGAGAGAGAGGGGACTGAGAGACACCAGTCAGTGTACAGATATCTCCCCGAGAGAGAGAGGGGACTGAGAGACACCAGTCAGTGTACAGATATCTCCCTGAGAGAGAGGGGACTGAGAGACACCAGTCAGTGTACAGATATCTCCCTGGGAGAGAGGGGACTGAGAGACACCAGTCAGTGTACAGATATCTCCCTGAGAGAGAGAGGACTGAGAGACACCAGTCAGTGTACAGATATCTCCCCGAGAGAGAGAGGGGACTGAGAGACACCAGTCAGTGTACAGATATCTCCCTGAGAGAGAGGGGACTGAGAGACACCAGTCAGTGTACAGATATCTCCCTGGGAGAGAGGGGACTGAGAGACACCAGTCAGTGTACAGATATCTCCCTGAGAGAGAGAGGACTGAGAGACACCAGTCAGTGTACAGATATCTCCCTGAGAGAGAGGGGACTGAGAGACACCAGTCAGTGTACAGATATCTCCCTGAGAGAGAGAGAGGACTGAGAGACACCAGTCAGTGTACAGATATCTCCCTGAGAGAGAGGGGACTGAGAGACACCAGTCAGTGTACAGATATCTCCCTGAGAGAGAGGGGGGACTGAGAGACATCAGTCAGTGTACAGATATCTCCCTGAGAGAGAGGGGACTGAGAGACACCAGTCAGTGTACAGATATCTCCCTGAGAGAGAGGGGGGACTGAGAGACACCAGTCAGTGTACAGATATCTACCTGGGAGAGAGAGGGGACTGAGAGACACCAGTCAGTGTACAGATATTTCCCTGAGAGAGAGGGGACTGAGAGACACCAGTCAGTGTACAGATACCTCCCTGAGAGAGGGGACTGAGAGACACCAGTCAGTGTACAGATATTTCCCTGAGAGAGAGGGGACTGAGAGACACCAGTCAGTGTACAGATACCTCCCTGAGAGAGGGGACTGAGAGACACCAGTCAGTGTACAGATATTTCCCTGAGAGAGAGGCGACTGAGAGACACCAGTCAGTGTACAGATATCTCCCTGAGAGAGAGGGGACTGAGAGACACCAGTCAGTGTACAGTTATCTCCCTGAGAGAGAGAGAGGGGACTGAGAGACAACAGTCAGTGTTCAGATATCTCCCTGAGAGAGAGAGGACTGAGAGACACCAGTCAGTGTACAGATATCTCCCTGAGAGAGAGAGGACTGAGAGACACCAGTCAGTGTACAGATATCTCCCTGAGAGAGAGATGACTGAGAGACACCAGTCAGTGTACAGATATCTCCCTGAGAGAGAGAGGGGACTGAGAGACACCAGTCAGTGTACAGATATCTCCCTGAGAGAGAGGGGACTGAGAGACACCAGTCAGTGTACAGATATCTCCCTGAGAGAGGGGACTGAGAGACACCAGTCCGTGTACAGATATCTCCCTGAGAGAGAGGGGACTGAGAGACACCAGTCAGTGTACAGATATCTCCCTGAGAGAGGGGACTGAGAGACACCAGTCAGTGTACAGATATCTCCCTGAGAGAGAGAGGGGACTGACAGACACCAGTCAGTGTACAGATATCTCCCTGAGAGAGAGGGGACTGAGAGACACCAGTCAGTGTACAGATATCTCCCTGAGAGAGAGGGGACTGAGAGACACCAGTCAGTGTACAGATATCTCCCTGAGAGAGAGGGGGGACTGAGAGACATCAGTCAGTGTACAGATATCTCCCTGAGAGAGAGGGGACTGAGAGACACCAGTCAGTGTACAGATATCTCCCTGAGAGAGAGGGGGGACTGAGAGACACCAGTCAGTGTACAGATATCTACCTGGGAGAGAGAGGGGACTGAGAGACACCAGTCAGTGTACAGATATTTCCCTGAGAGAGAGGGGACTGAGAGACACCAGTCAGTGTACAGATACCTCCCTGAGAGAGGGGACTGAGAGACACCAGTCAGTGTACAGATATTTCCCTGAGAGAGAGGGGACTGAGAGACACCAGTCAGTGTACAGATACCTCCCTGAGAGAGGGGACTGAGAGACACCAGTCAGTGTACAGATATTTCCCTGAGAGAGAGGCGACTGAGAGACACCAGTCAGTGTACAGATATCTCCCTGAGAGAGAGGGGACTGAGAGACACCAGTCAGTGTACAGTTATCTGCCTGAGAGAGAGAGAGGGGACTGAGAGACAACAGTCAGTGTTCAGATATCTCCCTGAGAGAGAGAGGACTGAGAGACACCAGTCAGTGTACAGATATCTCCCTGAGAGAGAGAGGACTGAGAGACACCAGTCAGTGTACAGATATCTCCCTGAGAGAGAGATGACTGAGAGACACCAGTCAGTGTACAGATATCTCCCTGAGAGAGAGAGGGGACTGAGAGACACCAGTCAGTGTACAGATATCTCCCTGAGAGAGAGGGGACTGAGAGACACCAGTCAGTGTACAGGTATCTCCCTGAGAGAGGGGACTGAGAGACACCAGTCCGTGTACAGATATCTCCCTGAGAGAGAGGGGACTGAGAGACACCAGTCAGTGTACAGATATCTCCCTGAGAGAGGGGACTGAGAGACACCAGTCAGTGTACAGATATCTCCCTGAGAGAGAGAGGGGACTGAGAGACACCAGTCAGTGTACAGATATCTCCCTGAGAGAGAGGGGACTGAGAGACACCAGTCAGTGTACAGATATCTCCCTGAGAGAGAGAGGGGACTGAGAGACACCAGTCAGTGTACAGATATCTCCCTGAGAGAGAGGGGACTGAGAGACACCAGTCAGAGTACAGATATCTCCCTGAGAGAGAGAGGGGGGACTGAGAGACACCAGTCAGTGTACAGATATCTCCCTGAGAGAGAGAGGGGACTGAGAGACACCAGTCAGTGTACAGATATCTCCCTGAGAGAGAGAGGGGACTGAGAGACACCAGTCAGTGTACAGATATCTCCCTGAGAGAGAGAGGGGACTGAGAGACACCAGTCAGTGTACAGATATCTCCCTGAGAGAGGGGACTGAGAGACACCAGTCAGTGTACAGATATCTCCCTGAGAGAGAGGGGACTGAGAGACACCAGTCAGTGTACAGATATCTCCCTGAGAGAGAGAGGGGACTGAGAGACACCAGTCAGTGTACAGATATCTCCCCGAGAGAGAGGGACTGAGAGACACCAGTCAGTGTACAGATATCTCCCTGAGAGAGAGGGGACTGAGAGACACCAGTCAGTGTACAGATATCTCCCTGAGAGAGAGAGGGGACTGAGACACCAGTCAGTGTACAGATATCTCCCTGAGAGAGAGGGGACTGAGAGACACCAGTCAGTGTACAGATATCTCCCTGAGAGAGAGAGGACTGAGAGACACCAGTCAGTGTACAGATATCTCCCTGAGAGAGAGAGGGGACTGAGAGACACCAGTCAGTGTACAGATATCTCCCTGAGAGAGAGGGGACTGAGAGACACCAGTCAGTGTACAGATATCTCCCTGGGAGAGAGGGGACTGAGAGACACCAGTCAGTGTACAGATATCTCCCTGAGAGAGAGGGGGGACTGAGAGACACCAGTCAGTGTACAGATATCTCCCTGAGAGAGAGAGGGGACTGAGAGACACCAGTCAGTGTACAGATATCTCCCTGAGAGAGAGGGGACTGAGAGACACCAGTTAGTGTACAGATATCTCCCTGAGAGAGAGGGGGGACTGAGAGACACCAGTCAGTGTACAGATATCTCCCTGAGAGAGAGGGGGGACTGAGAGACACCAGTCAGTGTACAGATATCTCCCTGAGAGAGAGAGGGGACTGAGAGACACCAGTCAGTGTACAGATATCTCCCTGGGAGAGAGGGGACTGAGAGACACCAGTCAGTGTACAGATATCTCCCTGAGAGAGAGGACTGAGAATCATCAGTCAGTGTACAGATATCTCCCTGAGATACAGGGGACTGAGAGACAACAGTCAGTGTACAGATATCTCCCAGAGAGAGAGAGAGGTCACTGAGAGACACAGTCAGTGTACAGATATCTCCCTGAGAGAGGGGGGACTGAGAGTCACCAGTCAGTGAACAGATATCTCCCTGAGAGAGAGGGCACTGAGAGACACCAGTCAGTGTACAGATATCTCCCTGAGAGAGAGAGGGGACTGAGAGACACCAGTCAGTGTACAGATATCTCCCTGAGAGAGAGAGAGAGGACTGAGACACACCAGTCAGTGTACAGATATCTCCCTGAGAGAGAGGGGACTGAGAGACACCAGTCAGTGTAAAGATATCACCCTGAGAGAGAGGGGACTGAGAGACACCAGTCAGTGTACAGATATCTCCCCGAGAGAGAGAGGGGACTGAGAGACACCAGTCAGTGTACAGATATCTCCCCGAGAGAGAGAGGGGACTGAGAGACACCAGTCAGTGTACAGATATCTCCCTGAGAGAGAGGGGACTGAGAGACACCAGTCAGTGTACAGATATCTCCCTGGGAGAGAGGGGACTGAGAGACACCAGTCAGTGTACAGATATCTCCCTGAGAGAGAGAGGACTGAGAGACACCAGTCAGTGTACAGATATCTCCCCGAGAGAGAGAGGGGACTGAGAGACACCAGTCAGTGTACAGATATCTCCCTGAGAGAGAGGGGACTGAGAGACACCAGTCAGTGTACAGATATCTCCCTGGGAGAGAGGGGACTGAGAGACACCAGTCAGTGTACAGATATCTCCCTGAGAGAGAGAGGACTGAGAGACACCAGTCAGTGTACAGATATCTCCCTGAGAGAGAGGGGACTGAGAGACACCAGTCAGTGTACAGATATCTCCCTGAGAGAGAGAGAGGACTGAGAGACACCAGTCAGTGTACAGATATCTCCCTGAGAGAGAGGGGACTGAGAGACACCAGTCAGTGTACAGATATCTCCCTGAGAGAGAGGGGGGACTGAGAGACATCAGTCAGTGTACAGATATCTCCCTGAGAGAGAGGGGACTGAGAGACACCAGTCAGTGTACAGATATCTCCCTGAGAGAGAGGGGGGACTGAGAGACACCAGTCAGTGTACAGATATCTACCTGGGAGAGAGAGGGGACTGAGAGACACCAGTCAGTGTACAGATATTTCCCTGAGAGAGAGGGGACTGAGAGACACCAGTCAGTGTACAGATACCTCCCTGAGAGAGGGGACTGAGAGACACCAGTCAGTGTACAGATATTTCCCTGAGAGAGAGGGGACTGAGAGACACCAGTCAGTGTACAGATACCTCCCTGAGAGAGGGGACTGAGAGACACCAGTCAGTGTACAGATATTTCCCTGAGAGAGAGGCGACTGAGAGACACCAGTCAGTGTACAGATATCTCCCTGAGAGAGAGGGGACTGAGAGACACCAGTCAGTGTACAGTTATCTCCCTGAGAGAGAGAGAGGGGACTGAGAGACAACAGTCAGTGTTCAGATATCTCCCTGAGAGAGAGAGGACTGAGAGACACCAGTCAGTGTACAGATATCTCCCTGAGAGAGAGAGGACTGAGAGACACCAGTCAGTGTACAGATATCTCCCTGAGAGAGAGATGACTGAGAGACACCAGTCAGTGTACAGATATCTCCCTGAGAGAGAGAGGGGACTGAGAGACACCAGTCAGTGTACAGATATCTCCCTGAGAGAGAGGGGACTGAGAGACACCAGTCAGTGTACAGATATCTCCCTGAGAGAGGGGACTGAGAGACACCAGTCCGTGTACAGATATCTCCCTGAGAGAGAGGGGACTGAGAGACACCAGTCAGTGTACAGATATCTCCCTGAGAGAGGGGACTGAGAGACACCAGTCAGTGTACAGATATCTCCCTGAGAGAGAGAGGGGACTGACAGACACCAGTCAGTGTACAGATATCTCCCTGAGAGAGAGGGGACTGAGAGACACCAGTCAGTGTACAGATATCTCCCTGAGAGAGAGGGGACTGAGAGACACCAGTCAGTGTACAGATATCTCCCTGAGAGAGAGGGGGGACTGAGAGACATCAGTCAGTGTACAGATATCTCACTGAGAGAGAGGGGACTGAGAGACACCAGTCAGTGTACAGATATCTCCCTGAGAGAGAGGGGGGACTGAGAGACACCAGTCAGTGTACAGATATCTACCTGGGAGAGAGAGGGGACTGAGAGACACCAGTCAGTGTACAGATATTTCCCTGAGAGAGAGGGGACTGAGAGACACCAGTCAGTGTACAGATACCTCCCTGAGAGAGGGGACTGAGAGACACCAGTCAGTGTACAGATATTTCCCTGAGAGAGAGGGGACTGAGAGACACCAGTCAGTGTACAGATACCTCCCTGAGAGAGGGGACTGAGAGACACCAGTCAGTGTACAGATATTTCCCTGAGAGAGAGGCAACTGAGAGACACCAGTCAGTGTACAGATATCTTGCTGAGAGAGAGGGGACTGAGAGACACCAGTCAGTGTACAGTTATCTCCCTGAGAGAGAGAGAGGGGACTGAGAGACAACAGTCAGTGTTCAGATATCTCCCTGAGAGAGAGAGGACTGAGAGACACCAGTCAGTGTACAGATATCTCCCTGAGAGAGAGAGGACTGAGAGACACCAGTCAGTGTACAGATATCTCCCTGAGAGAGAGATGACTGAGAGACACCAGTCAGTGTACAGATATCTCCCTGAGAGAGAGAGGGGACTGAGAGACCCCAGTCAGTGTACAGATATCTCCCTGAGAGAGAGGGGACTGAGAGACACCAGTCAGTGTACAGATATCTCCCTGAGAGAGGGGACTGAGAGACACCAGTCCGTGTACAGATATCTCCCTGAGAGAGAGGGGACTGAGAGACACCAGTCAGTGTACAGATATCTCCCTGAGAGAGGGGACTGAGAGACACCAGTCAGTGTACAGATATCTCCCTGAGAGAGAGAGGGGACTGAGAGACACCAGTCAGTGTACAGATATCTCCCTGAGAGAGAGGGGACTGAGAGACACCAGTCAGTGTACAGATATCTCCCTGAGAGAGAGAGGGGACTGAGAGACACCAGTCAGTGTACAGATATCACTCTGAGAGAGAGAGGGGACTGAGAGACACCAGTCAGTGTACAGATATCTCCCTGAGAGAGGGGACTGAGAGACACCAGTCAGTGTACAGATATCTCCCTGAGAGAGGGGACTGAGAGACACCAGTCAGTGTACAGATATCTCCCTGAGAGAGAGAGGGGACTGAGAGACACCAGTCAGTGTACAGATATCTCCCTGAGAGAGAGGGGACTGAGAGACACCAGTCAGTGTACAGATATCTCCCTGAGAGAGGGGACTGAGAGACACCAGTCCGTGTACAGATATCTCCCTGAGAGAGAGGGGACTGAGAGACACCAGTCAGTGTACAGATATCTCCCTGAGAGAGGGGACTGAGAGACACCAGTCAGTGTACAGATATCTCCCTGAGAGAGAGAGGGGACTGAGAGACACCAGTCAGTGTACAGATATCTCCCTGAGAGAGAGGGGACTGAGAGACACCAGTCAGTGTACAGATATCTCCCTGAGAGAGAGAGGGGACTGAGAGACACCAGTCAGTGTACAGATATCTCCCTGAGAGAGAGGGGACTGAGAGACACCAGTCAGAGTACAGATATCTCCCTGAGAGAGAGAGGGGGGACTGAGAGACACCAGTCAGTGTACAGATATCTCCCTGAGAGAGAGAGGGGACTGAGAGACACCAGTCAGTGTACAGATATCTCCCTGAGAGAGAGGGGAGACTGAGAGACACCAGTCAGTGTACAGATATCTCCCTGAGAGAGAGGGGACTGAGAGACACCAGTCAGTGTACAGATATCTCCCTGAGAGAGAGGGGAGACTGAGAGACACCAGTCAGTGTACAGATATCTCCCTGAGAGAGAGGGGACTGAGAGACACCAGTCAGTGTACAGATATCTCCCTGAGAGAGAGGGGGGACTGAGAGACACCAGTCAGTGTACAGATATCTCCCTCAGAGAGGGAGTTTGACAAGTGGCACATACCTTTCAGTATCCAGGTTATGGAGGCGGCAGTAACAGTGGCTGTGGTGTCACCGACCCCGACACCCTTCAGAATGGCTTGTGTGGCGAGGGTCCCAGTTATACTGCTGGCAAACGCCTGTCATCAAAAACAGAGTCAAGTAAGACCAGGATGTGGGTGTCACAGTGTGTTAGATACTCTGTCCTTTCCCCCTCTGGGACGGGGTGTCACAGTGAGTTAGATACACTGTCCTTTCCCCCTCTGGGACAGTGTCACAGTGTGTTAGATACACTGTTCTTTCCCCCTCTGGGACCGGGTGTCACAGTGAGTTAGATACACTGTCCTTTCCCCCTCTGGGACCGGGTGTCACAGTGTGTTAGATACACTGTCCTTTCTCCCTCTGGGACTGGGTGTCACAGTGTGTTAGATACACTGTCCTTTCCCCCTCTGGGACAGTGTCACAGTGTGTTAGATACACTGTCCTTTCCCCCTCTGGGACTGTGTCACAGTGTGTTAGATACACTGTCCTTTCCCCCTCTTGGACAGTGTCACAGAGTGTTAGATACACTGTCCTTTCCCCCTCTGGGACAGTGTCACAGTGTGTTAGATACACTGTCCTTTCCCCCTCTGGGACAGTGTCACAGTGTGTTAGATACACTGTCCTTTCCCCCTCTGGGACAGTGTCACAGTGTGTTAGATACACTGTCCTTTCCCCCTCTGGGACCGGGTGTCACAGTGTGTTAGATACACTGTCCTTCCCCCTCTGGGACAGTGTCACAGTGTGTTAGATACACTGTCCTTTCCCCCTCTGGGACAGTGTCACAGTGTGTTAGATACACTGTCCTTTCCCCCTCTGGGACCGGGTGTCACAGTGTGTTAGATACACTGCCCTTTCCCCCTCTGGGACCGGGTGTCACAGTGTGTTAGATACACTGTCCTTTCCCCCTCTGGGACCGGGTGTCACAGTGTGTTAGATACACTGTCCTTTCCCCCTCTGGGACCGGGTGTCACAGTGTGTGAGATACACTGTCCTTTCCCCCTCTGGGACCGGGTGTCACAGTGTGTTAGATACACTGTCCTTTCCCCCTCTGGGACAGTGTCACAGTGTGTTAGATACACTGTCCTTTCCCCCTCTGGGACAGTGTCACAGTGTGTTAGATACACTGTCCTTTCCCCCTCTGGGACCGGGTGTCACAGTGTGTTAGATACACTGTCCTTTCCCCCTCTGAGACCGGGTGTCACAGTGTGTTAGATACACTGTCCTTTACCCCTCTGGGACTGGCTGTCACAGTGTGTTAGATACACTGTCCTTTCCCCCTCTGGGACCGGGTGTCACAGTGTGTGAGATACACTGTCCTTTCCCCCTCTGGGACCGGGTGTCACAGTGTGTTAGATACACTGTCCTTTCCCCCTCTGGGACAGTGTCACAGTGTGTTAGATACACTGTCCTTTCCCCCTCTGGGACAGTGTCACAGTGTGTTAGATACACTGTCCTTTCCCCCTCTGGGACCGGGTGTCACAGTGTGTTAGATACACTGTCCTTTCCCCCTCTGAGACCGGGTGTCACAGTGTGCTAGATACACTGTCCTTTCCCCCTCTGGGACCGGGTGTCACAGTGTGTTAGATACACTGTCCTTTCCCTCTCTGGGACCGGGTGTCACAGTGTGTGAGATACACTGTCCTTTCCCCCTCTGGGACAGTGTCACAGTGTGTTAGATACACTGTCCTTTCCTCCTCTGGGACCGGGTGTCACAGTGTGTTAGATACACTGTCCTTTCCCCCTCTGGGACCGGGTGTCACAGTGTGTTAGATACACTGTCCTTTCCCCCTCTGGGACTGTGTCACAGTGTGTTAGATACACTGTCCTTTCCCCCTCTGGGACAGTGTCACAGTGCGTTAGATACACTGTCCTTTCCCCCTCTGGGACCGGGTGTCACAGTGTGTTAGATACACTGTCCTTTCCCCCTCTGGGACAGTGTCACAGTGTGTTAGATACACTGTCCTTTCCCCCTCTGGGACAGTGTCACAGTGCGTTAGATACACTGTCCTTTCCCCCTCTGGGACCGGGTGTCACAGTGTGTTAGATACACTGTCCTTTCCCCCTCTGGGACAGTGTCACAGTGTGTTAGATACACTGTCCTTTCCCTCTCTGGGACCGGGTGTCACAGTGCGTTAGATACACTGTCCTTTGCCCCTCTGAGACCGGGTGACGAGTGTGTTAGATACACTGTCCTTTCCCCCTCTGGGACAGTGTCACAGTGTGTTAGATACACTGTCCTTTCCCCCTCTGGGACAGTGTCACAGTGTGTTAGATACACTGTCCTTTCCCCCTCTGGGACAGTGTCACAGTGTGTTAGATACACTGTCCTTTCCCCCTCTGGGACAGTGTCACAGTGTGTTAGATACACTGTCCTTTCCCCCTCTGGGACCGGGTGTCACAGTGTGTTAGATACACTGTCCTTTCCCCCTCCGGGACAGTGTCACAGTGTGTTAGATGCACTGTCCTTTCCCCCTCTGGGACAGTGTCACAGTGTGTTAGATACACTGTCCTTTCCCCCTCTGGGACAGTGTCACAGTGTGTTAGATACACTGTCCTTTCCCCCTCTGGGACAGTGTCACAGTGTGTTAGATACACTGTCCTTTCCCCCTCTGGGACAGTGTCACAGTGTGTTAGATACACTGTCCTTTCCCCCTCTGGGACCGGGTGTCACAGTGTGTTAGAAACACTGTCCTTTCCCCCTCTGGGACAGTGTCACAGTGTGTTAGATACACTGTCCTTTCCCCCTCTGGGACCGGGTGTCACAGTGTGTTAGATACACTGTCCTTTCCCCCTCTGGGACCGGGTGTCACAGTGTGTTAGAAACACTGTCCTTTCCCCCTCTGGGACAGTGTCACAGTGTGTTAGATACACTGTCCTTTCCCCCTCTGGGACAGTGTCAAAGTGTGTTAGATACACTGTCCTTTCCCCCTCTGGGACAGTGTCACAGTGTGATAGATACACTGTCCTTTCCCCCTCTGGGACCGGGTGTCGCAGTGTGTTAGATACACTGTCCTTTCCCCCTCTGGGACCGGGTGTCACAGTGTGTTAGATACACTGTCCTTTCCCCCTCTGGGACAGTGTCACAGTGTGTTAGATACACTGTCCTTTCCCCCTCTGGGACAGTGTCACAGTGTGTTAGATACACTGTCCTTTCCCCCTCTGGGACAGTGTCACAGTGTGTTAGATACACTGTCCTTTCCCCCTCTGGGACCGGGTGTCACAGTGTGTAGATACACTGTCCTTTCCCCCTCTGGGACCGGGTGTCACAGTGTGTTAGATACACTGTCCTTTCCCCCTCTGGGACAGTGTCACAGTGTGTTAGATACACTGTCCTTTCCCCCTCTGGGACCGGGTGTCACAGTGTGTTAGATACACTGTCCTTTCCCCCTCTGGGACAGTGTCACAGAGTGTTAGATACACTGTCCTTTCCCCCTCTGGGACAGTGTCACAGTGTGTTAGATACACTGTCCTTTCCCCCTCTGGGACAGTGTCACAGTGTGTTAGATACACTGTCCTTTCCCCCTCTGGGACAGTGTCACAGTGTGTTAGATACACTGTCCTTTCCCCCTCTGGGACCGGGTGTCACAGTGTGTTACATACAATGTCCTTTCCCCCTCTGGGACAGTGTCACAGTGTGTTAGATACACTGTCCTTTCCCCCTCTGGGACCGGGTGTCACAGTGTGTTAGATACACTGTCCTTTCCCCCTCTGGGACAGTGTCACAGTGTGTTAGATACACTGTCCTTTCCCCCTCTGGGACAGTGTCACAGTGTGTTAGATACACTGTCCTTTCCCCCTCTGGGACAGTGTCACAGTGTGTTAGATACACTGTCCTTTCCCCCTCTGGGACCGGGTGTCACAGTGTGTAGATACACTGTCCTTTCCCCCTCTGGGACCGGGTGTCACAGTGTGTTAGATACACTGTCCTTTCCCCCTCTGGGACAGTGTCACAGTGTGTTAGATACACTGTCCTTTCCCCCTCTGGGACCGGGTGTCACAGTGTGTTAGATACACTGTCCTTTCCCCCTCTGGGACAGTGTCACAGAGTGTTAGATACACTGTCCTTTCCCCCTCTGGGACAGTGTCACAGTGTGTTAGATACACTGTCCTTTCCCCCTCTGGGACAGTGTCACAGTGTGTTAGATACACTGTCCTTTCCCCCTCTGGGACAGTGTCACAGTGTGTTAGATACACTGTCCTTTCCCCCTCTGGGACCGGGTGTCACAGTGTGTTACATACAATGTCCTTTCTCCCTCTGGGACAGTGTCACAGTGTGTTAGATACACTGTCCTTTCCCCCTCTGGGACCGGGTGTCACAGTGTGTTAGATACAATGTCCTTTCCCCCTCTGGGACAGTGTCACAGTGTGTTAGATACACTGTCCTTTCCCCCTCTGGGACAGTGTCACAGTGTGTTAGATACACTGTCCTTTCCCCCTCTGGGACCGGGTGTCACAGTGTGTTAGATACACTGTCCTTTCCCCCTCTGGGACAGTGTCACAGTGTGTTAGATACACTGTCCTTTCCCCCTCTGGGACAGTGTCACAGTGTGTTAGATACACTGTCCTTTCCCCCTCTGGGACAGTGTCACAGTGTGTTAGATACACTGTCCTTTCCCCCTCTGGGACCGGGTGTCACAGTGTGTTAGATACACTGTCCTTTCCCCCTCTGGGACCGGGTGTCACAGTGTGTTAGATACACTGTCCTTTCCCCCTCTGGGACCGGGTGTCACAGTGTGTTAGATACACTGTCCTTTCCCCCTCTGGGACCGGGTGTCACAGTGTGTTAGATACTCTGTCCTTTCCCCCTCTGGGAAGGTGTCACAGTGTGTTAGATACACTGTCCTTTCCGCCTCTGGGACAGTGCCACAGTGTGTTAGATACACTGTCCTTTCCCCCTTTGGGACAGTGTCACAGTGTGTTAGATACACTGTCCTTTCCCCCTCTGGGACCGGGTCTCACAGTGTGTTAGATACACTGTCCTTTCCCCCTCTGGGACCGGGAGTCACAGTGTGTTAGATACACAATCCTTTCCCCCTCTGGGACAGTGCCACAGTGTGTTAGATGCACTGTCCTTTTCCCCTCTAGGACAGTGTCACAGTGTGTTAGATACACTTTCTAACTAGAGCTGTGGTGTGCTCACTGACCTGCACAGTGTCCCAGATTTGGTAGGACACATAGTCATCGCTCACGCTGTCTGGGTAACCTTGAGGCAGGAACACCGACTGAAAGACAGACACAGTAGGTTAGCGTTGGAAAAGCTGGGCGGGGGGGGGTCGTTCACCTCGGACTGAAGGAGATCGAGGGGGCAGAGCTGCCATAGTTGTGACAAGATGGTGACAGGATTGGCAAGGTGGGCATAGGAAACCTCTTCCCAGTGGTCGACGGTACGATGACCCGGGGCGACACAGGGTTAACGCTGCCTCGGGAAAGTTGGGGGAGCGGCGGGAGCGTGAGGAATAACTTTTTTTTCCCCTGGCGAGTTTCAATGATCCGGCACTCGCTGCCGACGCAACGTGGTGGCAGCGGGGAGCCGAGGAACGATATGGGCTGGGCGGACATCCTTGAGGAGAGTGATGGGGGAAGGCTTCACGTGGGAGGGACCCGAGGAGCTGGGACTGTCATCCTGCCAGCGGAGAAGGGTCAGGGGGAAGATTTATTCGCGGCTACCTCGCAATCGGGAAGGGGGGTTGGGAATCGAGGCTCTGAGGAGGGAGTGTGTCCGGCGGCACAGTGGCGGGGGTTAACCAGAGGGCCGCCGCCTGGAGGATGCTGGTCCTGGCATGCGAAGGTGAAGAGGGGTGGGGGCAGGGGCGGAGGAGTTCGAAAGCCCTCCTTCTGCAGCGTAGGGTTTGCAGATTGGACGATTCGAAGGTGATGAAGAGGAATGATCTCCAACGATACCATTCACACAGCATAACTCACCCACAATCAGAGTTTCAGCAGAAAGCCACTCAGCCCATCACTCACGGTGCTACCCCTCGCTCCGTCGCTGTCTCTCTCTCTTTTTCTTCATCCCACTCTCTCTCTCTCTGTGTCTGTCTCTCACTCTCTGTCATTCTCCCTCTGTCTCTCTCCATCCGTCACTCTCTCTCTCTCTACATCGCTGTCTCTCTGTCTCTATCTCTTTTTCTCTGTCCCACTCTCTCACACTCTTTGTCTCTCTCCATCTGTCTCCCTCTCTCCCTCTGTCTCTCTCCTTCTGTTTCGCTTGTCTCCCTCTCTGTCACTCCCTCTGTCTCTCTCCCTGTCTCTCTCTCCCTCTGTCCCGCACTTTCTGTTGCTCTTTCAGTCACTCTCTGTCTCTGTCTCACTCAGCTCTCTTTCTCTGTGTCTCCCCCTTTCTCTCTGCCTCTCGCTCTCTCTCTCCCCTTCATCTATGTCTCTCCCTCTCTCTTTCTGTCTGTTTCTCTCTGTCTCACTCTTTCTCCATCTTTGTCTGTCTGTCTCACTCTCTTTCCATCTGTCTCACTCTCTCCATCCAGCTCAATCTCCTCTCTCTCTCTCTCTCTCCCTCACTCTCTCTGTCCCGCCTCTCCGATCCCACGTTCTAGCGTTCCGCACACCCACTCTCTGCCCCTCCACCATCCCTGCCGCCCGCCCCTCTTTGCCATCCATGCCCGCCCCCCCCCCCCCGCAAACCTCCCTGCCGCACGCCCAAACCCGGGGGCTCACCGTGAAGACGTCGGCCACGGACTGGGTCGCCTCCGTCCCTCGCTCCGACCTTCGGAGGAGCTGCCCATCGGGCAGCTGGAAGTAGCGTCTGCTGCGGTGGGCGCTGTAGCGTTCGGTGCAGAGAAGGCCTGCCTCCTCCTCGGCCATGACGACCTGCCCTGGGTGACTGTGAGAGGGTCGGGAGGAGGGGTGGAGTGAGGGGACAGATGAGGATCTTGGGATACTCTTCATCACTCAGTCACTCTCTCTGCATTATTGCTGTAAGAGCATAGGGATTAAGAGCAAGAGTGGGCCATTCGACCCCTTGTACCCTGCTACCCCACCATTCGCTAAGATCCTGTCTGATCTGATTGTAACCGCCACTCCATTCTCCTCTCTTTCTCCCCCCCATCGGCCTCACCTCCCCTCGAAAATCAGACATCTGCCTAACCCGGCCGCGAATATATACAATGAGTGGCCGACCCCTCTGCTCTCCGAGAGGGGGGGTGCGGGAAAAGAGAATTCCACAAACCCCTCTCTGAGAGGAGAAATCCCTCCTCATCGTCGCCTCCAATGGGAGACCCCCTTATTCTGACACTGTGCTGTCTCCCCCCCCCCCCCCCCCCCCCCCGCGACCTCGTTCGAAATTCCCCCTGCGGCGTGACATCATCCTCTCACGTCCGCCCTGTCGAGGTCCCCCCGCCCGGAATCTGAGACGTTTCAATCAGATCAACTCTCGCTCTTCTAAACTACGATGGGTGCGGAGGGGGGGGGGGGCCCAACCTGCCTAAACTCTCCTCGTCAGACAGACCTCCCAGTTTCTTCCCGCGAAGCATCCCCGGGGACCCGACTCTGAACTGCCTCCAACGCGAGCCTGTCCGTCCGTCCGTGAGTGTGGAGACCAAAGCAACTCGGCTTACACTAACGCGGCAATAAAGTTGCTGTGAGAATCCCCTCGTCGCCACACTCCGGCGCCTCTTCGGGTTCATAGAACATAGAACATTACAGCGCAGTACAGGCCCTTCGGCCCTCGGTGTTGCGCCACGGAGGGAGAATTCAGAATGTCCAATTCACCTGACAGCACGTCTTGTGGGACTTGTGGGGGGAAACCGGAGCACCTGGAGGAAACCCACGCAGACACGGGGAGGACGTGCAGACTCCGCACAGACAGTGACCCAAGCAGGAATCGAACCTGGGACCCTGGAGCTGTGAAGCCACAAGACTAACCACTGTGCTAACCACTGTGCTACCGTGCTGCCCATATCTCCGGCGTAAGGTGTATAATCCATATGCTTCCCTCCCCTGTGTAACCTATGTAATGTATATGCTCCCTCTTTCCATGTAATGTGTATAATCTATATGCTCCCTCTTTCCTATGTATATAGGGCTGGTTTATCCCCCTCCCCGCCCAGCCACGTGTTTCTTGGGGGTGCGCCGTTCACTGGCAGCAGGATTCTACACTCCCGCTGCTTGTCACCGGGACTTCACGTATATAATCTATACGCTCTCCACTCACTGGGGGAATGTATATAATCTATATCATTCCCCAGTGCGCTGTATATAATTTATACACTCCCTCCGAGGTATAATGTATATAATCTATACGCCCATCTCTACCCTGTGTAACATATATAATCTATACCCTCCTCCATACAGATTTACTCAGACTCTCTGCCTAGCCACTCGAGACTTGCATTCCCATTGGTTCCCCGGGGATGAGTGTTGGATTCCTATTGGTTCCCCAGGGATGAGTGTTGGATTCCTATTGGTTCCCCAGGGATGAGTGTTGGATTCCTATTGGTTCCCCAGGGATGAGAGTCGGATTCCCATTGGTTCCCCAGGGATGAGAGTCGGATTCCCATTGGTTCCCCAGGGATGAGAGTCGGATTCCCATTGGTTCCCCGGGGATGAGAGTCGGATTCCTATTGGTTCCCCGGGGATGAGAGTCGGATTTCCATTGGTTCCCCAGGGATGAGAGTCGGATTCCTATTGGATCCCCGGGGATGAGAGTTGGATTCCTATTGGTTCCCCAGGGATGAGAGTCGGATTCCTATTGGTTCCCCAGGGATGAGAGTCGGATTCCTATTGGTTCCCCAGGGATGAGAGTCGGATTCCTATTGGTTCTCCAGGGATGAGAGTTGGATTCCTATTGGTTCCCCAGGGATCAGAGTCGGAGTCCTATTGGTTCCCCAGGGATGAGTCGGATTCCCATTGGTTCCCCGGGGATGAGAGTCGGATTCCTATTGGTTCTCCAGGGATAAGAGTTGGATTCCTATTGGTTCACCGGGGATAAGAGGAGGATTCCTATTGGTTCCCCGAGGATAAGGGGCGGATTCCTATTGGTTCCCTGTGGATGAGGCAGACTCCTATTGGTTCCCCGTGGATGAGAGGCGGATTTCTATTCGTTCCCTGGGATGAGAAGCGAATTCCTATTGGTTCCCTACCGATAACAGGCGGATTCCTATTGGCTCCCCTGGAATGGGAGGCGGATTCCTATTGGTTCCCCGGAATGTGAGGCGGATTCCTATTGGTTCCCTATGGATAAGAGGCGAATTCCTGGGGATAAGGCGGATTCCTATTGGTTCCCTGTGGATGATTCCTATTGGTCGTTCACCTTCTGGCTGCGTGCGCAGCATCCGTTGTTTTTTGAATCCGTCACTAGGCCCCGTCCCGCTAACGGCCGTCCAGCAGCGCGCAGGCGCGTCCCCCCCTCCCAAACGGCCGGCAGTGCGCAGGCGCTTCTCCCCATCCCCCAACGGCCGCCAGCGCGCAGCCGCCTCTCCCCCCTTCCCCCGCCGTCCACTCACCCGGTCCAATGGGGGAATGGGAGAGGCGAACACAGCCCCGCGAGCTCCTGACCGCCCTCCAATCAAGTGGCGAGGGGCGGGGCCGGGAGCGACGGGCGGAGCCAAGGCCGCTGAGGTCAGCGCCGCCCGGACCAATGGGGTGCGGCGGGGGCGGGGCCGGAGCGGCGGCCAGCCAATGGGGCGGGGCCGGCGGGATGGGGGTGGGGCCCGGGGGGGACTCCCACATCCGCCGGCGCTCAGTCGGTGGGAGCGGCCGGACGGAGCGGTCACCGGGGAGAGAGCGGCCGGAGGGAGAGAGGCTGCAGAGCCGGCACTGGCCGCACGGGGAGAGCTGCCCACTGAGTGAGTGTGGGGAGGGGGGGGGTCGCTAACCAGCAACTACCTCAACCTGCTAACTGGTTACTGCTCACTAATAGTAACTGAAACACTGCTAACCCACTGACTAGCTGTAACCTTACTCCCCACTAACTAGCTGTAACCTTACTCCCCACTAACTAGCTGTAACCTTACTCCCTTCTAACTAGCTGTAACCTTACTCTCCTCTAACTAGCTGTAACCTTACTCTCCTCTAACTAGCTGTAACCTTACTCCCCACTGACTAGCTGGAACCTTACTCCCCTCTAACTAGCTGTAACCTTACTCCCCACTGACTAGCTGGAACCTTACTCCCCTCTAACTAGCTGTAACCTTACTCTCCTCTAACTAGCGGTTATAACTGTAATCTTACTCCCCACTAACTAGCTGGTTATAACTGTAACCTTACTCCCCACTAACTAGCTGTAACCTTACTCCCTTCTAACTAGCTGTAACCTTACTCTCCTCTAACTAGCTGTAACCTTACTCTCCTCTAACTAGCTGTAACCTTACTCCCCACTGACTAGCTGGAACCTTACTCCCCTCTAACTAGCTGTAACCTTACTCCCCACTGACTAGCTGGAACCTTACTCCCCTCTAACTAGCTGTAACCTTACTCTCCTCTAACTAGCGGTTATAACTGTAATCTTACTCCCCACTAACTAGCTGGTTATAACTGTAACCTTACTCCCCACTAACTAGCTGTAACCTTACTCCCCTCTAACTAGCTGTAACCTTACTCCCCTCTAACTAGCTGGTTATAACTGTAGTATTACTCCCCACTAACTAGCTGGTTTTAACTGTAGTCTTACTCCCCACTAACTAGCTGGTTATAACTGTAGTCTTACTCCCCACTAACTAGCTGGTTATAACTGTAATCTTACTCTCTAACTAGCTGGTTTTAACTGTAGTCTTACTCCCCACTAACTAGCTGGTTATAACTGTAATCTTACTCCCCTCTAACTAGCTGGCTACATCTGTAATCTTACTCCCCTCTAACTAGCTGGTTATAACTGTAACCTTACTCCCCACTAACCAGCTAGTTATAACTGTAATCTTACTCCCCTCTAACCAGCTGGTTATAACTGTAATCTTACTCCCCTCTAACTAGCTGGTTATAACTGTGACCGTACTCCCCACTAACTAGCTGGTTATAACTGTAATCTTACTCCCCTCTAACTAGCTGGTTATAACTGCAAACGTACTCTCTAACTGGCTGGTTATAACTGTAATCTTACTCCCCACTAACTAGCTGGTTATAACTGTAATCTTACTCCCCTCTAACTAACTGGTTATATCTCACCTTACTCCCCACTAACCAGCTGGTTATAACTGTCACCTTACTCCCCACTTACGAGCTGGTTAGAACTGTAATCTTAGTCTCCACTAACTAGCTGGTTATAACTGTAATCTTACTCCCCTCTAACTAGCTGATTATAACTGACACCTTACTCCCCACTTACTAGCGAGTTAGAACTGCAATCTTACGCTAACTAGCAGGTTATAACTAACTATAATCTTACTCCATAGTAACTTGTTGGTTATAATGGTTTTATCTGTAGCTAATCTTGAATGAAATGAAAATCGCTTATTGTCACAAGTATGCTTCAATGAAGTTACTGTGAAAAGCCCCTAGTCGCCACATTCCGGCGCCTGTTCGGGGAGGCTGTTATGGGATTTAGCCTGGCCAATCCACCTAACCTGCCCAGCTTTGGACTGTGGGAGGAAACTGGAGCACCCGGAGGAAACCCACGCAGACACGGGGAGGACGTGCAGACTCTGCACAGACAGTGACCCAAGCCGGGAATCGAACCTGGGACCCTGGAGCTGTGAGGCAGCAGTGCTAACCACTGTGCCACTCTATAGCTATAACTAAAGTATTACTGTCTGCCAACTAGCTAGTTAGAAATTAATAATTAAGGCAACATCGGGAACATTACTGACTAACTGACCAGTAAAAACTCAATATCTATGACTGTAACTAGTACTACTGTCTGCTAACTAGTTATAACCAGCCAATCACAGCTGTGACTGAAATATTAGTGTCCATAACGAGCTAGTTTAAAAAAAATTAAGGTTGTCACTGAAATTTTACCGGCTAGTTAATACTGATGGTGGAAACATTACTGGCTAGTTCTGCCTAATTAATGGTGGCTATAAATTAAATATTACTGTATGCTAGTTAGAACAGTAATTATCACTATCACCAAAGTATTGCAGACTGGTGATTAGCTAGTTCTAACTGAATAACAGCTGGAATCGAACTACTGCTGTCTACCAACTAGTTAGTTGTTGCAAAATGGAATACTTATGACTCTAACTAATATTATTGTCTACGGCTTAGCTTGTTATAACTGCGGCACAGTGGTTAGCACTGCTGCCTACAGCGCCGAGGACCCGGGTTTGAATCCTGGCCCCGGGTCACTGCCTGAGTGGCGTTTGCCCTTTAGGAGGATTTGAGGTGGATTTTCTTGGTCCTCCACCCGTATGGGGGTCTTTTTGCGGGGGGGGGGCGGTGTGCCAGTGCCCAGGGAAGGTAACACTCCTCTGGTGAATCTGCTGCATCGATCAGAGGACGGAGGGCAGTTGCAACACGGCGGTTCTCGTGGCCTTGTTAACAGCGGAGTTGGGAATGCTGGTGGAGGGCCCGAAAGAGGACAAGAGAGAGAAGCGGGAGAATCGCTTCAGGAGACAGAATCTGCGGGGCTGGAGGAATTATTTGAGTTGCCTAAATGTTTAGGTACCTGCAGGCTCGGGATTTCCCGGGATTGCTACCTCCGGTGCTGCAGGGTAAGCTTCTGTCGGAGGAGGGTCTCGGATATTTACAAAGAGCTAATGGAGTAGAAGGGCGCCCGGGTAGAGGAGGTTAAGGCTGTGCTCCATCTGGTAACGGGTGGCTATTCGATCTTATCTCCCTGAAATGGTTGAGTGACCTTGCTGCTCTATTTAATTATCTCCGTGAACCACAAGTCTTTCCCTTGTATCAATCAAATGGCCACACAACCAGTTAGTTAGTTCAAAAGATGGTTTATTTACACACACAAGAGTTATCTCGACATGCAAACACAATATCTACTACGAGTTAAACTACACCTATCAGCTACAATAACCTATACTTAACTTCAGGGCGACCGGCACTGTGCAAATGGATAAGGCCTTTATCTGGATTTCACTTGGCTGGTTCGAAGGAAGTGGCTCTGTCTCTGCTTCAGGTAGCGATCGTTGGTCTTGGACTTAGCTGGCTGTTCCTGCTACGATTGGATTGGCACAGGCCGGATCCAAAAGAGACAGAACACATCACTGCGCTCTCTTTTATCCCTCTGGGATTTGGCGCTCTTTGGGGCGTTCCTTAACCTTGGACCCAATAGTTCAACAGGGCTCTGATCACTCTCTTCGATTTCGGCCAATAAAGGGGCGGGTGCCTTGGTGGCTGGGCGGGTCCTTAGCTGTCATTGACCTTGGCAGTTGTGCTTTGAGTAAGGGGAGTGGCGCCGATCAGTCTGTGGCTGCACCGGTTGCTTGATTGGAGTCCTATTGTCCTGGGAAAATGGGGCAAAGAAATGCAAACGGGCGGGGGTTTCGATCAGGTCTGGTTATCTGTGTTTCAGATACACACAGGCTTGTGTATCTGTCTGGGTCCTGGGATGGCCATAATTCCCATGGTCCTTTGCAGGTGGCCATCTTGGATGGCTACATTCCGTCCTCTTGATCCTGAACGCGAAGCGTGGTGGATCACACGATTGATCCCTGTTCATCCTTGGGGGACGGGTCACCCTTGGTCAAGGCAAGGTTCTACTATATCTTATGGTTTGGGACATTTACCTAATATTCCATTAATGCATTCTTAAATTAATTCATCTCTAACGGTTACTATAATTTAGGTCACTCTAACATTTAATTTATCCGCACAGTTGATCTCTAGTGAACACTATCTAAGCTACTCCCATGCTGCTGGTGAATATCAAAGAAATTATATACAGTACAAAATTTAAAACAGCAGCATCACATTTCTACTTAATCCTAATAACGTTAAGGAGGTACTTGGTTTATTTTTAACAGCGATTGTTACATGAGTTCAATTTTGTTGAATTCCAAAGAAGGGGGCTCGGACTATATATCGGGGAGTGGGAGGCTTTTGGATTTACGGATTCGAAGTGTCTGAATGACACTGCAGATTATTGCAATTACTAGAAGGGCCATTGTATGAAAGGGGGTTCCATTTGGCAATGTTTTCGCACCAGTTGGGGGTTTCGATGTCTGACCTTTATGTGTGGTGTAGTGTCCGGGCTGGTGGCGGTGGCCTGTTGTGTGGTAGTGTTCGGGGCCGGTGTGGGGTTTGTGACAAAAGTTGCAGAAGTCCAGCAATGATCCAAACGCATGCCAGCAATCCTTGCTTCATCATGTGCTGTCTGTTTTCCGGGCAATCCTGGGAATGCATTGTGTGGTGGTCTGTATTAGGGGTAATACGGTACACCACGTGACGACAGGCTATTGGTGGAGGGATGCCAGGTCCTGATAGGATCTGCCACCTACTGGACTCCACCCAGAAATGCCGGTATAAGAACCCAGTTTTTCCCTCCATTTCCCTCAGCAGCTGCATTCTGTAACCACGCTGCTGGGGATAAAGTTCTGCTTAATAAAGCCTTCAATTGACATTACCTCAACCTGCCTCGCGTCATATTGACGGTGCTACACATTGTATCTGTTATCTTTGGTTAATGTCTCGTTTTATTAGTCTTTCTCTCCTTACACCAATTACCCGTTACGATTGTCACCATGTGTGACTCCCTCATTTTTTTTTTTTTTGAGATACCATTTTGGAGAGACAAGAAATGCAAATGTTTAAAGTACAGAGACTCTCGCGGCTTGTGGTCGATGCGGGGAGTGGTCGGGCAATTTCTTCGGCCAGTCTTTTCTTCACTTGCAACCAGTGGCGGTTGGGGCTAATCTTAACCAGCTGAATTTCAGGGCGACCAGTTTTATAGAGTTTCGCCCCAGGGCTCAGAGGTAGTTCGGGTATAGCAGCAGTGATCAGCAACCAATTGAGTCGTACGTGTAAATAGCAGGTGGGGAACGACCAGGGGGTCGCGGGAGGTAAAGGAAAGAAGGGGTGAGCGTACGGAACCAAAGGGAGAGTAGAGAAGGTGAAACTAAGGCCTCCCAAAGGCCATGCAGAGTGTAGAGAACCATTCCAGAGCGTATGAAGTGATGGGAACATGTTGTGTGGGCCGCTGCGGGAAAAGAATGGGTGGAATCCCCTGGGTAGGGCGGGGGTCAGTGCCGTTACTCACACTACCCAAGCTTAATTTGGGGTCCTCGGGTAGGGCGGGGATCAGTGCCGTATCTGAATCATCGCCATCTCCCGGTTGCCCCACACGTGTCTGTCGTTTCTGTGCCTTGGCCGCGTGGGCCGTCGGATAATCCGAATCGTCGTGCCTTACCAGTCTGTAAAAGTTGTCGCGGTGCCAAAGAGGGGCTTGTTTGTTGTGAGGCGTAGGGGCGGTGGGAGTGGAGGGCAAGTTACTATGGTCGGGCTGTGGCGGTGGCTGGGGGAGGGCGCATAGGGGGGGTCAGAGATATCTAAATAGTGGTTCTGGGAGCTGGGGTGACTGGTGGCAGAGAGATCGCGCCAGTGTTCAGGGATAGTAATCAAATCCGGGAGGCTCTCGCTGTCGCGGAGTGAAGTTCAAGGTGAAAGTGTGTACCTGTGGGCGGAGACCAGTTCGGGTCTGTGGGCGTGGGCAAGGGATAAATGCCGGCATGGCTGGGGGAGGGTTGGCATAGGGGTCGGACTAGGTTGTTGATGGGCGGGGCGCAATTGTCTCTTATTGCCAGAGAGATGTGGTGGCAGTGGCTACATTATGATCCATAGACTTTGAGTTGGTTGATGTGGAACCAACCAGTTTTACCGTTGGGGTACGTTATCTTGTACACGGAGGGGCTCACTTTGTCGGAAATGGAGTAGGGTCCTGCAAATTTGGGGGAGAGGAAAGAACTGGGGTTGTAAAGTGAAACCATTACTTGCTGACCGACTGTGTACTCTACGTGGTGGACGGTTTTGTCAAAGCCGGCCTTACTCTGCTTCCGTCTAGCGCCTAATCGGACAGCTGCAGCGCGTTGTGCTGCTTTAATGTTACCTGTAACCTGTTGGACTGCTTTTTCGTGGGTGAGGACGGTTACTGTGGGGCTGCCAGATCGAGGCCTAATAAATAATCAACACCCTTCATGGGCCGTCCGGTCATGAGAGTGCGGGGGGGGGGGGGGGGGGTGAAACCTGTTGAACTGGAAACTATGTTCAGAATAAACATGAGAGCAAATGGGAGGACTGTGTCCCACGTGGTGTTCTGTTTCACCATCTTCCTGATGGTCGCTTTTAATGTTCGATTCATTCACTCGACAATGCCACTGGATTGGGGGTGAGATGCTATCTGGAATTTCTGCCTGATCCCAAAATTTGTTGAAACATTTTGCACGAATCTGCCGGTGAAGTGGGAACCTTGGTTTAGGGGCTGGTTTAGCTCACTGGGCTAAATCGCTGGCTTTTAAAGCAGACCAAGGCAGGCCAGCAGCACGGTTCAATTCCCGTACCAGCCTCCCTGAACGGGTGCCGGAATGTGGCGACTAGGGGCTTTTCACAGTAACTTCATTGAAGCCTACTCGTGACAATAAGCGATTTTCATTTCATTTCATTGGCCTGACTCAATGCTGCGGGGGAGACCACGGCGTGTGAATATCTGTTGGGTCAAAATCGTAGCGGGGGGCCTTTGCTGTGTTTGTCCGTGAGGGAAATGCTTCTACCCATTTGGTAATGGTGTCGATTACAACCAGCACGTACTTGAAACCGTTTCTGCAAGGGGGAGGGGGCCAATGTAATCTATTTGCAAATTTCTCCAAGGGCCAGTCGCAGGTCGGGTGTGACGTAATTGTCCTTTCTTTGACGTTCGGGATTGTTCTGCGCACAGATAAGGCAATTCTCGACATAATGGGTTACGTCGCTTTTTAAACCGGGCCACCAACACACAAGTGTTAAATGGGCAATGGTATTGTCTATCCCCTGATGCCCGTGTCCGTCATGAAATTGGTACATGAGCTGGTTTCTGTCCTGGGTGGGGACCACAATTCGGTTTTTTAAAACTACGCCGTCCTGTGCAGTCAGTGTGTCCTTGCATTTATCATAGGGGGCTGGGAGGTGCCGTCTAAAACCTGTTTGAGGGTGTCGTCTGCTTTTTGGGCTTGAGATCGATCCTCAATATTGGTCTGGGAAACCTGGACTGAGTGTATCGGTTCGCTTTCGGGGGTCTGCCAGAAGTGACCGTGGTGTGATCCTGCCTTGGCTAAGGCGCCTGCCTTTACATTACCGGGTGAGGAGGAGTGATGATGGCTTCTTACTTTAACGATACCGTATCTGCGATCTGAGGCTGTCTTGAGAATGTGCTTCAACAACAGGGCAGAGGGTAGGGGTTTTCCATCGGCTGAAACAAAACCCGGAGATTCCCACAGGGGCAGGAATTCTGTTCAACTGTTACGTGTTAAACTGTTACGAGTATATGTCTGCGGGGGTCGGAAAAGAGTTGGGGTGCTGAATTACATTGGCTGTGGCTGCGAGTTCTGCTGCTTGTGAACCTAGGTGGCTGGGCAGTTTTAGAGAGATCTCGGTGTCCTTGTACATAGATCCCTGAACGTTGCCACCCAGGTTGAGAGGGTTGTTAAGAAGGCATAGGGTGTGTTAGCTTTTATTGGTAGAGGGATTGAGTTTCGGAGCCGTGAGGTCATGTTGCAGCTGTACAAAATTCTGGTGCGGCCGCATTTGAAGTATTGCGTGCAATTCTGGTCGCCGCATTGTAGGAAGGATGTGGAAGCATTGGAAAGGGTGCAGAGGAGATTTACCAGAATGTTGCCTGGTATGGAGGGAAGATCTTATGAGGAAAGGCTGAGGGACTTGAGGCTGTTTTCGTTAGAGAGAAGAAGGTTAAGAGGTGTCTTAATTGAGGCATACAAGATGATCAGAGGATTGGATATGGTGGACAGTGAGAACCTTTTTCCTCAGATGGTGATGTCTAGCACGAGGGGACATAGCTTTAAATTGAGGGGAGATAGATATAGGACAGATGTCAGAGGTAGGTTCTTTACTCCGAGTAGTAAGGGCGTGGAATGCCCTGCCTGCAACAGTAGTGGACTCGCCAACACTAAGGGCATTCAAATGGTCATTGGATAGACATATGGACGATAAGGGAATAGTGTAGATGGGCTTTAGAGTGGTTTCACAGGTCGGCGCAACATCGAGGGCCGAAGGGCCTGTACTGCATTGTAATGTTCTATGTCTAGTGAGCGAGATAGTGGAGGTGGACAGGGAATACTCGAGGGTGCTCACCGTGGAGGGTTTGGCGAGGAGGAAAAAGTTGCTGGGGTAATTTGACATGCTGACAACGGGGAGGGCGGTAGGGCAACTGCGTAGGGTAAGAGGGGTGCAATACGAGGATGGGGAGAAGGCGAGCTGCATGCTGGCGCACCAGCTGCGGAGGCAGGCCGCGTCCAGGGAGATATTGACGATCCGGGCTGGGGATGTGGTGTCAGAGCCAGGGAAGATATATGAGTCATTTGGAGAGTATTACCAGGGGCTTTATGAGGCAGACCCAGGAAGAGAGGAGGGGGACATGGGGTGGTTTCTGGACGAGCTGGAATTTCCCCAGGTGGAGGAAGCAAAGAGGCAGGCGTTGGAGGAGGCTGAGGGAGGTGCTGAATAATGTCGGGGAAGGCCCCTGGACCAGATGGGTACCCGGCGGAACTCAATGAGGAATTTACGACGGACCTGGCACACCTGTTGGGAGTGTTTAATGAAGCACTGGAGAAGGGGGAGTTGCCGGGGACGATGAAGCAGGCAGTAATCACACGAATCCCCCAAAAAGGGAAGGACCCGGTGGAATGTGGGTCGTATAGACCCATATCACTATTGAACACGGATGTGTTGTTGGCGGGGAGGATGGAGGATTGTGTCCCGGGGGTGGTTGCAGAAGATCAAACAGGCTTCGTGAGGGGCAGGCCGCTCGCAGGTAATATACGACGGCTGTTGAATGTGGTGATGAATCCATCGAGAGCTCTGGTACCAGAGGTGGTGGTGTCCATGGACGCGGAGAAAGCATTTGATCAGGTGGAGTGGCGGTACTTGTTCGAAGTTTTGGGACGGTTTGGGTTTGGGCCGAGATTTGTGGCATGGGTGCGGTTGCTGTATGTGGCGCCAAGGGCGAGGGTGAGGACGAATGATATGAGCTCACGAAGCTTTGACTTACACAGGGTACGAGGCAGGGGTGCCCGCTGTCGTCGCTGCTGTTTACGCTGGCCATAGAGCCATTGGCGATGGCTCTCAGGGGGTCGGCAGAGTGGCAGGGGATAATGAGGGGACAGAGGGAGCATCGGGTGTCGCTCTCTGCCGATGACCTTCTGCTGTATGTTTCGGATCCGTTGGAGAGTATGGGAAGGATTATGGGTCTGTTGGGGCGGTTTGGAGGGTTCCCGGGATACAAGCTGAATGTAGGGAAAAGCGAGGTATTCCCGGTGAATGAGCTGGCACAGCGGGCTAATTTAGGGGGGATGCCATTTACAGTAGCGAGGGATAGGTTTAGGTACTTGGGGATTCAGGTCGCGAGGGAATGGACGGGGCTCCATAAGTGGAACTTAACGAAGCTGGTGGAGGAGGCCAGGGAGAATCTTCAGAGGTGGGATTCACTGCACTTAACGTTGGCAGGGAGGGTCCAAGTGGTGAAAATGAATATTCTGCCGAGGCTCTTGTTTATCTTTCAGGCTCTCCCGGTCTTTATACCAAAGGCCTTTTTTCGGAAAGTGGACACGATCACCTCTGACTTTGTATGGACGGGGTAGGTGGGGAGGACCCTGCTACAGAGGCAGCACGGAGGGGTGGGGGGGGGCTGTTGCCGAACCTGCTTCATTATTATTGGGCGGCGAATGTGGACAAGGTGCGGCGGTGGTGGGAAGGAGAAGGGGTAGAGTGTGTTAGGATGGAGGAGGAATCTTGTAAGGGGTCTAGTTTGAGGGCTGTGGTGACGGCAGTGTTGCCAATGGCTCCGAGTGGGTATTCAGGGGGCCCAGTGGTGCGGTCCACGGTGAAGATATGGAATCAGTTGAGGAGGCATTTTAGGGTGGAAGGGATGTCGGTGCTAACTCCGCTGTGCGAGAATCATGGGTTTGAGCCGGGGGGATGGATAGTGTATACAGGAGGTGGAGGGAAGTGGGGCTGGTCAAGGTGAGGGGTTTGTATTTGGAGGAAGGGTTTGTCAGTCTGGAGGAGCTAAGGGAGAGGGTAGAGCTGCCAAGGGGTAGTGAGTTCAGGTATCTACAGGTTAGGGACT
>NC_092725.1:15607174-15627975 GCF_047496885.1 Scyliorhinus torazame | reverse complement strand
TCCCTCACTCACTGTCTCTCTCACTGCTCACTCACTGTCTCTCTCCCTCACTCACTGTCTCTCTCCCTCACTCACTGTCTCTCTCTCTCACTCACTGTCTCTCTCCGTCACTCACTGTCTCTCTCTCGTCACTCACTGTCTCTCTCTCACTCACTGTCTCTCTCTCCCTCACTCACTGTCTCTCTCCCTCACTCACTGTCTCTCTCCCTCACTCACTGTCTCTCTCTCTCACTCACTGTCTCTCTCTCTCACTCACTGTCTCTCTCTCTCACTCACTGTCTCTCTCCCTCACTCACTGTCTCTCTCCCTCACTCACTGTCTCTCTCCCTCACTCACTGTCTCTCTCCCTCACTCACTGTCTCTCTCTCACTCACTGTCTCTCTCTCTCACTCACTGTCTCTCTCCCTCACTCACTGTCTCTCTCTCCTCACTACTGTTCTCTCTCCCTCACTCACTGTCTCTCTCTCTCACTCACTGTCTCTCTCCCTCACTCACTGTCTCCTCTCTCTCACTCACTGTCTCTCTCTCCCTCACTCACTGTCTCTCTCCCTCACTCACTGTCTCTCTCCCTAACTCACTGTCTCTCTCCCTCACTCACTGTCTCTCTCTCTCACTCACTGTCTCTCTCTCACTCACTGTCTCTCTCTCTCACTCACTGTCTCTCTCCCTCACTCACTGTCTCTCTCCCTCACTCACTGTCTCTCTCTCACTCACTGTCTCTCTCTCTCACTCACTGTCTCTCTCCCTCACTCACTGTCTCTCTCTCTCTCTCACTGTCCCTCTCTCTCACTCACTGTCTCCTCTCTCACTCACTGTCTCTCTCACTCACTGTCCTCTCTCTCTCACTCACTGTCTCTCTCCCTCACTCACTGTCTCTCTCTCCCTCACTCACTGTCTCTCTCTCACTCACTGTCTCTCTCTCTCACTCACTGTCTCTCTCTCTCACTCACTGTCTCTCTCCCTCACTCACTGTCTCTCTCTCTCACTCACTGTCTCTCTCCCTCACTCACTGTCTCTCTCTCTCACTCACTGTCTCTCTCTCTCACTCATTGTCTCTCTCTCTCTCACTCACCGTCTCTCTCCCTCACTCACTGTCTCTCTCTCTCACTCACTGTCTCTCTCTCACTCACTGTCTCTCTCTCCCTCACTCACTGTCTCTCTCCCTCACTCACTGTCTCTCTCTCACTCACTGTCTCTCTCTCTCTCACTCACTGTCTCTCTCCCTCACTCACTGTCTCTCTCCCTCACTCACTGTCTCTCTCTCTCACTCACTGTCTCTCTCTCCTCACTCAACTGTCTCTCTCTCCCTCACTCACTGTCTCTCTCCCTCACTCACTGTCTCTCTCTCACTCACTGTCTCTCTCTCACTCACTGTCTCTCTCCCTCACTCCCTGTCTCTCTCCCTCACTCACTGTCTCTCTCTCACTCCCTGTCTCTCTCCCTCACTCCCTGTCTCTCTCCCTCACTCACTGTCTCTCTCCCTCACTCACTGTCTCTCTCCCTCACTCACTGTCTCTCTCCCTCACTCACTGTCTCTCTCCCTCACTCACTGTCTCTCTCTCTCTCACTCACTGTCTCTCTCCCTCACTCACTGTCTCTCTCTCACTCACTGTCTCTCTCTCACTCACTGTCTCTCTCACTCACTCACGCTGTCTCTCTCCCTCCCTCACTGTCTCTCTCTCCTCACTCACTGTCTCTCTCCCTCACTCACTGTCTCTCTCTCTCACTCACTGTCTCTCTCCCTCACTCACTGTCCTCTCTCCTCACTCACTGTCTCTCTCACTCACTCACTGTCTCTCTCTCTCACTCACTGTGTCTCTCACTCACTCACTGTCTCTCTCTCTCACTCACTGTCTCTCTCTCACTCACTGTCTCTCTCCTCCACTCACTGTCTCTCTCTCTCACTCACTGTCTCTCTCTCTCACTCACTGTCTCTCTCTCACTCCCTGTCTCTCACTCACTCCCTGTCTCTCTCCTCACTCACTGTCTCTCTCTCTCTCACTCACTGTCTCTCTCTCACTCACTGTCTCTCTCCCTCACTTAACTGTCTCTCTCCCTCACTCACTGTCTCTCTCTCTCACTCACTGTCTCTCTCTCACTCACTGTCTCTCTCCCTCACTCACTGTCTCTCTCTCTCACTCACTGTCTCTCTCTCTCTCACTCACTGTCTCTCTTCCCTCACTCACTGTCTCTCTCCCTCACTCACTGTCTCTCCCTCACTCACTGTCTCTCTCCCTCACTCCCTGTCTCTCTCCCTCACTCACTGTCTCTCTCTCTCACTCACTGTCTCCCTCTCTCACTCACTGTCTCTCTCTCACTCACTGTCTCTCTCCCTCCCTCGCTGTCTCTCTCTCCCTCCCTCGCTGTCTCTCTCCCTCCCTCGCTGTCTCTCTCCCTCACTCACTGTCTCTCTCTCTCACTCACTGTCTCTCTCCCTCACTCACTGTCTCTCTCCCTCACTCACAGTCTCTCTCTCTCACTCACTGTCTCTCCCTCACTCACTGTCTCTCTCCCTCCCTCGCTGTCTCTCTCCCTCCCTCGCTGTCTCTCTCCCTCCCTCGCTGTCTCTCTCTCTCTCTCACTGTCTCTCTCCCTCACTCACTGTCTCTCTCCCTCTCACTCACTGTCTCTCTCTCTCACTCACTGTCTCTCCTCACTCACTGTCTCTCTCCCTCCCTCGCTGTCTCTCTCCCTCCCTCGCTGTCTCTCTCCCTCCCTCGCTGTCTCTCTCCCTCCCTCGCTGTCTCTCTCCCTCCCTCGCTGTCTCTCTCCCTCCCTCGCTGTCTCTCTCTCTCACTCATTGTCTCTCTCTCTCACTCACTGTCTCTCTCTCTCACTCACTGTCTCTCTCTCACTCACTGTCTCTCTCCCTCACTCACTGTCTCTCTCCCTCACTCACTGTCTCTCTCTCTCACTCACTGTCTCTCTCCCTCCCTCGCTGTCTCTCTCCCTCCCTCACTGTCTCTCTCCCTCCTTCGCTGTCTCTCTCCCTCCCCTCGCTCCCTCTCTCCCTCCCTCACTGTCTGTCTCCCTCCTTCGCTGTCTCTCTCCCTCCCTCGCTGTCTCTCTCCCTCACTCACTGTCTCTCTCCCTCACTCACTGTCTCTCTCCCTCCCTCGCTGTCTCTCTCCCTCCCTCACTGTCTCTCTCCCTCCCTCGCTGTCTCTCTCCCTCCCTCACTGTCTCTCTCCCTCCTTCGCTGTCTCTCTCCCTCCCTCGCTCCCTCCCTCCCTCCCTCGCTGATTCACAGTGTGTGTTATTACAGGAAGAATGAGGTGGAGCTGGAGAATGGAGAGGGGCCGGATTGAACGCGAGACTCTGAGTCAGCAACTCTTACAAACTATTCAGCAGAAGGTTGATCTGGCGCAGGAGCTGGAGGAGGTGGCAGGTGAGGCCTGGGAGCGAGGGAGCGGAGTGGGCCCCCTCGCGCCGCTGTCCCTCAGTGACCCCCCCGCTCGCTGACCCACACTGCCCCCCCCCGCTCGCTGACCCACACTGCCCCCCCCCGCTCGCTGACCCACACTGCCCCCTCCCCCGCACTGCCCCCCCCGCTCGCTGACCCACACTGCCCCCCCCCCCGCACTGCCCCCCCGCTCGCTGACACACACTGCCCCCCCCCGCTCGCTGACCCACACTGCCCCCCCCACACTGCCCCCTCACTCGCTGACCCACACTGCCCCCCCCGCACTGCCCCCCCCTCTCGCTGACCCACACTGCCCCCCCCCGCACTGCCCCCCCGCTCGCTGACACACACTGCCCCCCTCGCTCGCTGACCCACACTGCCCCCCCCACACTGCCCCCTCACGTCGCTGACCCACGACTGCCCCCCCCGCACTGCCCCCCCCCCTCTCGCTGACCCACACTGCCCCCCCCCCCGCTCGCTGACCCACACTGCCCCCCCGCTCACTGACCCACACTGCCCCCCCCCGCACTGCCCCCCAGCTCGCTGACCCACACTGCCCCCCCCCCGCACTGCCCCCCCGCTCGCTGACCCACACTGCCCCCCCCCTCGCTCGCTGACCCACACTGCCCCCCCCCCTGCACTGCCCCCCCACTCGCTGACCCACACTGCCCCCCCGCTCGCTGACCCCACACTGCCCCCCCACACTGCCCCCTCGCTCGCTTGACCCACACTGCCCCCCCCCGCACTGCCCCCCCCCTCTCGCTGACCCACACTGCCCCCCCCCCGCTCTGCTGACCCACACTGCCCCCCTCCGCTCGCTGACCCACAGTGCCCCTCCCGCCGCTGTCCCGCACTGCCCCCCCCCGCTCGCTGACCCGCACTGCCCGCCCTCGCACTGCCCCACCGCTCGCTGACCCACACTGCCCCCCCCGCACTGCCCCCCCACTCTCGCTGACCCACACTGCCCCCCGCCACACTGCCCCCCGCCTCGCTGACCCACGCTGCCCCCCCCGCACTGCCCCCCGCTTCGCTGACCCACACTGCCCCCCCCGCACTGCCCCCCCGACTCGCTGACCCACGACCGCCCCCCCCCCGCACTGCCCCACCGCGCTCGCTGACCCACACTGCCCCCTCCGCACTGCCCCCCTCCACGCTCGCTGACCCACACTGCCCCCCCACACTGCCCCCCCGCTCGCTGACCCACCCTGCCCCCCCCGCTCGCTGACCCACACTGCCCCCCCGCTCGCTGACCCGCACTGCCCCCCCTCGCACTGCCCCAACCGCTCGCTGACCCACACTGCCCCCCCGCACTGCCCCCCCACTCGCTGACCCACACTGCCCCCCCACACTGCCCCCCTCCGCTCGCTGACCCACGCTGCCCCCCCCCCGCACTGCCCCGCCCGCTCGCTGACCCACACTGCCCCCGCCGGCACTGCCCCCCCAGCTCGCTGACCCACACGCCCCCCCAGCACTGTCCCCCCGCTCGCTGACCCACACTGCCCCCCCCCGCACTGCCCCCCCGCTCGCTGACCCACACTGCCCCCCCGCACTGCCCCCCCACTCGCTGACCCACACTGCCCCCCCACACTGCCCCCCCACTCGCTGACCCACACTGCCCCCCCCCGCACTGCCCCCCGCTCACTGACCCATACTGCCCCCCCCGCTCGCTGACCCACACTGCCCCCCCGCTCACTGACCCACACTGCCCACCCCGCTCGCAGACCCACACTGCCCCCCCCGCTCACTGACCCACACTGCCTCCCCCGCTCACTGACCCACACTGCCCCCCCCACACAGCCCCCCCCACACAGCCCTCCCGCACTGCTCACTCCCCGCTCACTGACCCACACTGCCCCCCCCGCTCACTGACCCACACTGCCCCCCCCGCTCGCTGACCCACACTGCCCCCCCCGCTCACTGACCCACACTGCCCACCCCGCACAGCCCCCCCCGCACTGCTCCCCCGCTCACTGACCCTCACTCCACCCCCCCGCTCACTGACCCACACTGCCCCCCCGCACAGCCCCCCCGCACTGCTCCCCCCGCTCGCTGACCCACACTGCCCCCCCGCTCACTAACCCACACTGCCCCCCGATCGCTGACCCACACTGCCCCCCCCCCGCACTGCTGCCCCCCCGCTCGCTGACCCACACTGCCCCCCGATCGCTCTGACCCACACTGCCCCCCCCCGCACTGCTCCCCCCCGCTTCGCTGACCCACACTGCCCCCCGCTCGCTGACCCACACTGCCCCCCCGCTCACTGACCCACATTGCCCCCCCCCCGCTCACTGACCCACACTGCCCCCCCGCTCGCTGACCCACACTGCCCCCCCACTCACTGACCCACACTGCCCCCCCCGCTCGCTGACCCACACTGCCCCCCCCCCGCACTGCCCCCCCGCCCCCCGCTCGCTGACCCACACTGCCCCCCCGCACTGCCCCCCCGCTCGCTGACCCACACTGCCCCCTCCGCATTGCCCCCTCGCTCGCTGACCCACACTGCCCCCCCCGCACTGCCCCCCCGCCCCCCGCTCGCTGACCCACACTGCCCCCCCGCACTGCCCCCACCGCTCGCTGACCCACACTGCCCCCGCCGCTTTGCCCCCCCCGCTCACTGACCCACACTGCCCCCTCCGCTTGCTGACCCACACTGCCCCCCCCGCTCGCTGACCCACACTGCCCCCCCGCACTGCCCCCCCACACTGTCCCCCCCGCACTGCTCCCCGCCGCTCGCTGACCCACACTGCCCCCCCCGCACTGCCTCCCCGCTCACTGACCCACATTGCCCCCCCCCGCTCACTGACCCACAATGCCCTCCTGATCGCTGACCCACACTGCCCCCCGCTCGCTGGACCCACACCACTGCCCCCCCGCTCGCTGACCCACACTGCCCCCCCGCTCGCTGACCCGCACTGCCCCCCCGCTCGCTGACCCACACTGCCCCCCAGCTCGCTGACCCACACTGCCCCCCCGCTCACTGACCCACACTGCCTCCCCGCTCGCTGACCCACACTGCCTCCCCGCTCACTGACCCACACTGCCCCCCCCGCTCGCTGACCCACACTGCCCCCCAGCTCGCTGACCCACACTGCCCCCCCCGCTCACTGACCCACACTGCCTCCCCGCTCGCTGACCCACACTGCCTCCCCGCTCGACTGACCCACACTGCCCCCCCGTCGCTGACCCACACCACTGCCCCCCCGCTCGCTGACCCACACTGCCGCCCGCCGCTCGCTGACCCGCACTGCCCCCCCCGCTCGCTGACCCACACTGCCCCCCAGCTCGCTGACCTGACACTGCCCCCCCCGCTCACTGACCCACACTGCCTCCCCGCTCGCTGACCCACACTGCCTCCCCGCTCACTGGACCCACACTGCCCCCCCCGCTCGCTGACCCACACTGCCTCCCCGCTCACTGACCCACACTGCCCCCCCGCTCACTGACCCACAATGCCCTCTTGATCGCTGACCCACAGCTGCCCCCCGCTCGCTGACCCACACTGCCCCCCCGCCTCGCTGACCCACACTGCCCCGCCCCGCACTGCCCCCCCCGCTCGCTGACCCACACTGCACCCCCGCACTGCCCCCCGCACACACTGCCCCCCCGCTCGCTGACCCACACTGCCCCCCCCGCACAGTCCCCCCCCGCACTGCTCCCCGCCGCTCGCTGACCCACACTGCCCCCCCCCGCATTGCCCCCCCCGCTCACTGACCCACACTGCACCCCCGCACTGCCCCCCACACTGCCCTGCCCTCCCGCTCGCTGACCCACACTGCCCCCCCCGCTCACTGACCCACACTGCCCACCCCGCTCGCTGACCCACACTGCCCCCCCGCTCACTGACCCACACTGCCCCCCCGACCGCTGACCCACACTGCCCCCCCCGCTCACTGACCCACACTGCCCCCCCCGCACAGCCCCCCCCGCACTGCTCCCCCCACTCACTGACCCACACTCCACCCCCCGCTCACTGACCCACACTGCCCCCGCGCACAGCCCCCCCGCACTGCTCCCCCCGCTCGCTGACCCACACTGCCCCCCCCGCTCACTGACCCACACTGCCCCCCGATCGCTGACCCACACTGCCCCCCCCCGCAGCTGCTCCCCCCCGCTCGCTGACCCACACTGCCCCCCCGCTCGCTGACCCACACTGCCCCCCCGATCGCTGACCCACACTGCCCCCCCGCTCGCTGACCCACACTGCCCCCCCCCGCTCGCTGACCCACACTGCCCCCGCCGCTCACTGACCCACATTGCCCCCCCGCTCGCTGACCCACACTGCCCCCCCGCTCGCTGACCCACACTGCCCCCCCCCCGCACTGCCCCCCCCGCTCACTGACCCACACTGCCCCCCCCGCACTGCCCCCCCGCTCGCTGACCCATACTGCCCCCCCCGCTCACTGACCCACACTGCCCCCCCGCTCGCTGACCCACACTGCCCCCCCGCACTGCCCCCCCGCCCCCCGCTCGCTGACCCACACTGCCCCCGCCGCACTGCCCCCCCGCTCGCTGACCCACACTGCCCCCCCGCATTGCCCCCCCGCTCGCTGACCCCACACTGCCCCCCCCGCACTGCCCCCCCGCCCCCCACTCGCTGACGCCACACTGCCCCCCCGCACTGCCCCCCCCGCTCGCTGACCCACACTGCCCCCCGCTGCATTGCCCCCCCGCTCACTGACCCACACTGCCCCCCCGCTCGCTGACCCACACTGCCCCCCCGCTCGCTGACCCACACTGCCCGCTCCGCACTGCCCCCCACACTGTCCCCTCCGCACTGCTCCCCGCCGCTCGCTGACCCACACTGCCCCCCCCGCACTGCCTCCCCGCTCACTGACCCACACTGCACCCCCGCACTGCCCCCCCGCTCACTGACCCACAATGCCCCTGCTCCTGATCGCTGACCCACACTGCCCCCGCTCGCTCGACCCACACTGCGCTCCCCCCGCTCGCTGACCCACACTGCCCCCCCCGCTCGCTGACCCGCACTGCCCCCCCGCTCGCTGACCCACACTGCCCCCCAGCTCGCTGACCCACACTGCCCCCCCGCTCACTGACCCACACTGCCCCCCCCGCTCGCTGACCCACACTGCCTCCCCGCTCACTGACCCACACTGCCCCCCCGCTCACTGACCCACAATGCCCTCTTGATCGCTGACCCACACTGCCCCCCCCGCACTGCCCCCCCGCTCACTGACCCACAATGCCCTCCTGATCGCTGACCCACACTGCCCCCCGCTCGCTGACCCACACTGCCCCCCCCCGCTCGCTGACCCACACTGCCCCCCCGCTCGCTGACCCGCACTGCCCCCCCGCTCGCTGACCCACACTGCCCCCCAGCTCGCTGACCCACACTGCCCCCCCCGCTCACTGACCCACACTGCCCCCCCCGCTCGCTGACCCACACTGCCTCCCCGCTCACTGACCCACACTGCCCCCCCGCTCACTGACCCACAATGCCCTCTTGATCGCTGACCCACACTGCCCCCCGCTCGCTGACCCACACTGCCCCCCCCGCTCGCTGACCCACACTGCCCCCCCCGCACAGTCCCCCCCCGCACTCTGCTCCCCGCCGCTCGCTGACCCACACTGCCCCCCCCGCACTGCCCCCCCGCTCACTGACCCACACTGCACCCCCGCACTGCCCCCCCACACTGCCCTGCCCCCCCGCTCGCTGACCCACACTGCCCCCCCGCTCGCTGACCCACACTGCCCCCCCCGCTCGCTGACCCACACTGCCCCCCCCGCTCGCTGACCCACACTGCCCCCCCCCGCTCACTGACCCACACTGCCCCCCCGCTCACTGACCCACACTGCCCCCGCCTCGCTGACCCACACTGCCCCCCCCGCTCACTGACCCACACTGCCCCCCCCGCTCACTGACCCACACTGCCCCCCCCGCTCACTGACCCACACTGCCCCCCCGCTCACTGACCCACACTGCCCCCCCGCTCACTGCCCCCCCGCTCGCTGACCCACACTGCCCCCCCCCGCTCACTGACCCACACTGCCCCCCCCCCGCTCGCTGACCCACACTGCCCCCCCCGCTCACTGACCCACACTGCCCCCCCGCTCACTGCCCCCCCGCTCGCTGACCCACACTGCCCCCCCCGCTCACTGACCCACACTGCCCCCCCCCGCTCACTGACCCACACTGCCCCCCCGCTCACTGACCCACACTGCCCCCCCCGCAGTGCCCCCCCCCGCTCGCTGACCCACACTGCCCCCCCGCTCGCTGACCCACACTGCCCCCCCCGCAGTGCCCCCCCGCAGTGCCCCCCCGCTCGCTGACCCACACTGCCCCCCCGCTCGCTGACCCACACTGCCCCCCCGCTCGCTGACCCACACTGCCCCCCCCGCACTGCCCCCCCCGCTCGCTGACCCACACTGCCCCCCCACACTGCCCCCCCCGCTCGCTGACCCACACTGCCCCCCCCGCACAGTCCCCCCACACTGCCCCCCCGCTCACTGACCCACACTGCCTCCCCCGCTCGCTGACCCACACTGCCCCCCCACACTGCCCCCCCGCTCGCTGACCCACACTGCCCCCCCACACTGCCCCCCCGCTCGCTGACCCACACTGCCCCCCCCGCACAGTCCTCCCCGCACTGCTCCCTGCCGCTCGCTGACCCACACTGCCCCCCCGCACTGCCCCCCCACACTGCCCCCTCACTCGCTGACCCACACTGGGCCCCCCCGCTCGCTGACCCACACTGCGCCCCCGCACAGTCCCCCCCCGCACTGCCCCCCCGCTCACTGACCCACACTGCACCCCCGCACTGCCCCCCCACACTGCCCCCCCGCTCGCTGACCCACACTGCCCCCCCCGCTCGCTGACCCACACTGCGCCCCCGCACAGTCCCCCCCCGCACTGCCCCCCCCGCCTCGCTGACCCACACTGCCCCCCTCCGCTCACTGACCCACACTGCCCCCTCCGCTCACTGACCCACACTGCCCCCCCGCTCACTGACCCACACTGCCCCCCTCCGCTCACTGACCCACACTGCCCCCCCGCTCACTGACCCACACTGCCTCCCCGCACTGCCCCCCCATTCGCTGACCCACACTGCCCCCCCCGCTCGCTGACCCACACTGCCCCCCCCGCTCACTGACCCACACTGCCCCCCTCGCTCGCTGACCCACACTGCGCCCCGCTCGCTGACCCACACTGCCCCCCCCGCTCGCTGACCCACACTGCCCCCTCCGCTCACTGACCCACACTGCCCCCCGCACTGCCCCCCCGCTCGCTGACCTGCACTGCCCCCCCCCGCTCACTGACCCACACTGCCCTCCTGATCGCTGACCCACACTGCCCCCCCCGCTCGCTGACCCACACTGCCCCCCCCGCACTGCCCCCCCGCTCACTGCCCCACACTGCCCCCCCGCTCACTGACCCACACTGCCCCCCCGCTCGCTGACCCACACTGCCCCCCCGCTCACTGACCCACACTGCCCCCGCACTGCCCCCCGCCCTCACTGCCCCACACTGCCCCCCGCTCGCTGACCCACACTGCCCCCCCCGCTCACTGACCCACACTGCCCCCCCGCTCGCTGACCCACACTGCCCCCCCGCTCACTGACCCACACTGCCCCCCCCGCACAGCCCCCCCCCGCTCACTGCCCCACACTGCCCCCCCGCTCGCTGAGCCACACTGCCCCCCCGCTCACTGACCCACACTGCCCCCGCTCGCTGACCCACACTGCCCCCCCCGCTCTGACCCACACTGCCCCCCCCGCTCACTGACCCACACTGCCCCCCCCGCTCGCTGACCCACACTGCCCCCCCGCTCACTGACCCACACTGCCCCCCCCGCTCACTGACCCACACTGCCCCCCCCGCTCGCTGACCCACACTGCCCCCCCCGCTCGCTGACCCACACTGCCCCCCCGCTCGCTGACCCACACTGCCCCCCCCCGCACTGCACCCCCGCTCACTGATCCACACTGCCCTCCCCCCGCTCACTGACCCACACTGCCCCCCCGCGCTCGCTGACCCACACTGCCCCCCTCCCCGCTCGCTGACCCACACTGCCCCCCCCGCTCACTGACCCACACTGCCCCCCCCGCTCACTGACCCACACTGCCCCCCCCGCTCGCTGACCCACACTGCCCCCCCCCGCTCGCTGACCCACACTGCCCCCCCGCTCGCTGACCCACACTGCCCCCCCCCGCACTGCACCCCCGCTCACTGATCCACACTGCCCTCCCCCCGCTCACTGACCCACACTGCCCCCACCGCTCGCTGACCCACACTGCCCCCCCGCACTGCCCCCCCCCGCTCGCTGACCCATACTGCCCCCCCCCCGCTCGCTGACCCACACTGCCCCCCCACTCGCTGACCTGCACTGCCCCCCGCTCGCTGACCCACACTGCCCCCCCCGCACTGTCCCCTCCCGCTCCCTGACCCACACTGCCCCCCCCGCTCGCTGACCCACACTGCCCCCCCCGCTCGCTGACCCACACTGCCCCCCGCACTGCCCCCCCCCGCTCGCTGACCTGCACTGCCCCCCCGCTCGCTGACCCACACTGCCCCCCCGCTCGCTGCCCCACACTGCCCCCCCGCTCGCTGGCCCACACTGCCCCCCCGCTCACTGACCCACACTGCCCCCCCGCTCGCTGACCCACACTGCCCCACCCCTCGCTGACCCACACTGACCCCCCGCTCGCTGACCCACACTGCCCCCCCGCTCACTGACCCATACTGCCCTCCCCGCTCCACTGGACCCACACTGCCCCCCCCGCTCGCTGACCCACACTGCCCCCCCCCGCACTGCCCCCCCGCTCGCTGACCCGCACTGCCCCCCCCCGCTCGCTGACCCGCACTGCCCCCCCGCTCGCTGACCCGCACTGCCCCCCCGCTCGCTGACCTGCACTGCCCCCCCGCTCGCTGACCCGCACTGCCCCCCCCGCTCGCTGACCTGCACTGCCCCCCCGCTCGCTGACCCGCACTGCCCGCCCCGCTCGCTGACCCGCACAAGCCCTGAGGCTGTGTAAGGCTCTGGCCAGACCCCATGTAGAATATTGTGAGCAGTTCTCGGACCCACAACCCAAAAATGTGCAGAGAAGGCGGATTGCTAAATTGCCCCTTAATCGGGTGCTCTAAATTTATTTTTAAAAAAGTATCGTGAGCAGTTTTGGGCCCAGTATCTAAGGAAGGATGTGCTGACTTGGAGACGGTCCAGAGGAGGTTCACAAGAATGATCCCCGGAATGAAGAACTTGTCGTATGAGGAACGGTCGAGGACTCTGGGTCTGTACTCGTTCAGAAGGATGAGGGGGGATCTTATTGAAACTTACAGGATACTGCGAGGCCCGGATAGAGTGGACCTGAGGGGCAGCACGGTGGCGCAGTGGTTAGCACTGCTGCCTCACGGCGCCGAGGTCCCGGGTTCGATCCCGGCTCTGGGTCACTGTCCGTGTGGAGTTTGCACATTCTCCCCGTGTCTGCGTGGGTCTCACCCCCACAACCCAGAGATGTGCAGGAGAGGTGGATTTTCCGCGATAAATTGCCCCTTAATTGGAGAAAAAGAATTGGGTATTCTAACTTTAATTTTCATAAAACAGGCTGGTGAATCTGCGGAACTCTTTGCCGCAGAAGGCTGTGGAGGTCAAATCACTGTGTGTCTTTCAGACAGAGATAGATAGGTTCCTGATTAATAAGGGATCAGGGGTTATGGGGAGAAGGCCGGAGAATGGGGATGAGGAAATATCAGCCATGACTGAATGACGGAGCAGACTCGATGGGCCGAGTGGCCTAATTCTGCTCCGATATCTTATGGTCATCTGCTCTCTCTCACTCTGTCTCTCACTCTCTCTCACTCACTCACTCTGTCTCTCGCTTTCTCTGTCTCTTGTTACGACCCCCTGGGCTAGAACACGGTCACTTCTAGCCCGACAGGCCCCAGGGTAACAACACAAGTGAATTAACCAATAATTCTCATAGAAATACCCGAAGCCTTGGCTGTACAATAATTACTGTCACCACGTTTGTAAGTTTAAACACAATTACTGTTTATTTACAAGAACAAATATGAAATGCACAGTAAATACAGCTACTTAATACCACCCCCCCCCCCTCACTGCCCCACCCTCCACCCACACACATCAGATACAAGGGATGGAAAATGAAGAAGGACTAAGGTGAAAAGCTAAGAGTCCTTGCTTCCGTTGACGAGTTCTTCCGAGCACTTTCCTCACAGTAGGAGTGTGGATTAAAGTCTCTGGTCTACAGCTTGTATCTTCCTCACAGCTTTTCCAGGAGGGGCCCCTGGCTTCACAACAGCCGGCTCTGCAGAGGGAGTTATCAGACGCTGGTCTCTGTCTGCAGCAGCCGGCTCTGCAGAGGGAGTTATCAGACGCAGGTCTCTGTCTGCAGCAGCCGGCTCTGCAGAGGGAGTTATCAGACGCTGGTCTCTGTCTGCAGCAGCCGGCTCTGCAGAGGGAGTTATCAGACGCTGGGGTCTGTCTGCAGCAGCCGGCTCTGCAGAGGGAGTTATCAGACGCTGGTCTCTGTCTGCAGCAGCCGGCTCTGCAGAGGGAGTTATCAGACGCTGGTCTCTGTCTGCAGCAGCCGGCTCTGCAGAGGGAGTTATCAGACGCTGGTCTCTGTCAGCAGCAGCCGGCTCTGCAGAGGGAGTTATCAGACGCTGGTCTCTGTCTGCAGCAGCCGGCCCTGCAGAGGGAGTTATCAGACGCTGGTCTCTGTCTGCAGCAGCCGGCTCTGCAGAGGGAGTTATCAGACGCTGGTCTCTGTCTGCAGCAGCCGGCTCTGCAGAGGGAGTTATCAGACGCTGGCCTCTGTCATCAGCAGCCGGCTCTGCAGAGGGAGTTATTAGACGCTGGTCTCTGTCTGCAGCAGTCGGCTCTGCAGAGGGAGTTATCAGACGCTGGGGTCTGTCTGTAGCAGCCGGCTCTGCAGAGGGAGTTATCAGACGCTGGTCTCTGTCTGCAGCAGCCGGCTCTGCAGAGGGAGTTATCAGACGCTGGGGTCTGTCTGCAGCAGCCGGCTCTGCAGAGGGAGTTATCAGACGCTGGGGTCTGTCTGCAGCAGCCGGCTCTGCAGAGGGAGTTATCAGACGCTGGTCTCTGTCTGCAGCAGCCAGCTCTGCAGAGGGAGTTATCAGACGCTGGGGTCTGTCTGCAGCAGCCGGCTCTGCAGAGGGAGTTATCAGACGCTGGTCTCTGTCTGCAGCAGCCGGCTCTGCAGAGGGAGTTATCAGACGCTGGTCTCTGTCAGCAGCAGTCGGCTCTGCAGAGGGAGTTATCAGACGCTGGTCTCTGTCTGCAGCAGCCGGCTCTGCAGAGGGAGTTATCAGACGCTGGTCTCTGTCTGCAGCAGCCGGCTCTGCAGAGGGAGTTATCAGACGCTGGGGTCTGTCTGCAGCAGCCGGCCCTGCAGAGGGAGTTATCAGACGCTGGTCTCTGTCTGCAGCAGCCGGCTCTGCAGAGGGAGTTATCAGACGCTGGTCTCTGTCTGCAGCAGCCGGCTCTGCAGAGGGAGTTATCAGACGCTGGCCTCTGTCATCAGCAGCCGGCTCTGCAGAGGGAGTTATCAGACGCTGGTCTCTGTCTGCAGCAGTCGGCTCTGCAGAGGGAGTTATCAGACGCTGGGGTCTGTCTGTAGCAGCCGGCTCTGCAGAGGGAGTTATCAGACGCTGGTCTCTGTCTGCAGCAGCCGGCTCTGCAGAGGGAGTTATCAGACGCTGGGGTCTGTCTGCAGCAGCCGGCTCTGCAGAGGGAGTTATCAGACGCTGGTCTCTGTCTGCAGCAGCCGGCTCTGCAGAGGGAGTTATCAGACGCTGGGGTCTGTCTGCAGCAGCCGGCTCTGCAGAGGGAGTTATCAGACGCTGGTCTCTGTCTGCAGCAGCCGGCTCTGCAGAGGGAGTTATCAGACGCTGGTCTCTGTCTGCAGCAGCCGGCTCTGCAGAGGGAGTTATCAGACGCTGGTCTCTGTCTGCAGCAGCCGGCTCTGCAGAGGGAGTTATCAGACGCTGGTCTCTGTCTGCAGCAGCCGGCTCTGCAGAGGGAGTTATCAGACGCTGGGGTCTGTCTGCAGCAGCCGGCCCTGCAGAGGGAGTTATCAGACGCTGGGGTCTGTCTGCAGCAGCCGGCTCTGCAGAGGGAGTTATCAGACGCTGGGGTCTGTCTGCAGCAGCCGGCTCTGCAGAGGGAGTTATCAGACGCTGGGGTCTGTCTGCAGCAGCCGGCTCTGCAGAGGGAGTTATCAGACGCTGGTCTCTGTCTGCAGCAGCCGGCTCTGCAGAGGGAGTTATCAGACGCTGGTCTCTGTCTGCAGCAGCCGGCTCTGCAGAGGGAGTTATCAGACGCTGGTCTCTGTCTGCAGCAGCCGGCTCTGCAGAGGGAGTTATCAGACGCTGGTCTCTGTCTGCAGCAGCCGGCCCTGCAGAGGGAATTATCAGACGCTGGGGTCTGTCTGCAGCAGCCGGCTCTGCAGAGGGAGTTATCAGACGCTGGTCTCTGTCTGCAGCAGCCGGCTCTGCAGAGGGAGTTATCAGACGCTGGTCTCTGTCTGCAGCAGCCGGCTCTGCAGAGGGAGTTATCAGACGCTGGTCTCTGTCTGCAGCAGCCGGCTCTGCAGAGGGAGTTATCAGACGCTGGTCTCTGTCTGCAGCAGCCGGCTCTGCAGAGGGAGTTATCAGACGCTGGGGTCTGTCTACAGCAGCCGGCTCTGCAGAGGGAGTTATCAGACGCTGGGGTCTGTCTGCAGCAGCCGGCTCTGCAGAGGGAGTTATCAGACGCTGGTCTCTGTCTGCAGCAGCCGGCTCTGCAGAGGGAGTTATCAGACGCTGGTCTCTGTCTGCAGCAGCCGGCTCTGCAGAGGGAGTTATCAGACGCTGGTCTCTGCAGCAGCCGGCTCTGCAGAGGGAGTTATCAGACGCTGGTCTCTGTCTGCAGCAGCCGGCCCTGCAGAGGGAGTTATCAGACGCTGGTCTCTGTCTGTAGCAGCCGGCTCTGCAGAGGGAGTTATCAGACGCTGGGGTCTGTCTGCAGCAGCCGGCTCTGCAGAGGGAGTTATCAGACGCTGGTCTCTGTCTGCAGCAGCCGGCCCTGCAGAGGGAGTTATCAGACGCTGGGGTCTGTCTGCAGCAGCCGGCTCTGCAGAGGGAGTTATCAGACGCTGGTCTCTCTCTGCAGCAGCCGGCTCTGCAGAGGGAGTTATCAGACGCTGGTCTCTGTCTGCAGCAGCCGGCTCTGCAGAGGGAGTTATCAGACGCTGGGGTCTGTCTGCAGCAGCCGGCTCTGCAGAGGGAGTTATCAGACGCTGGTCTCTGTCTGCAGCAGCCGGCCCTGCAGAGGGAGTTATCAGACGCTGGGGTCTGTCTGCAGCAGCCGGCTCTGCAGAGGGAGTTATCAGACGCTGGTCTCTCTCTGCAGCAGCCGGCTCTGCAGAGGGAGTTATCAGACGCTGGGGTCTGTCTGCAGCAGCCGGCTCTGCAGAGGGAGTTATCAGACGCTGGTCTCTGTCTGCAGCAGCCGGCTCTGCAGAGGGAGTTATCAGACGCTGGGGTATGTCTGCAGCAGCCGGCACTGCAGAGGGAGTTATCAGACGCTGGTCTCTGTCTGCAGCAGCCGGCTCTGCAGAGGGAGTTATCAGACGCTGGGGTCTGTCTGCAGCAGCCGGCTCTGCAGAGGGAGTTATCAGACGCTGGGGTATGTCTGCAGCAGCCGGCACTGCAGAGGGAGTTATCAGACGCTGGTCTCTGTCTGCAGCAGCCGGCTCTGCAGAGGGAGTTATCAGACGCTGGTCTCAGTCTGCAGCAGCCGGCTCTGCAGAGGGAGTTATCAGACGCTGGTCTCTGTCTGCAGCAGCCGGCTCTGCAGAGGGAGTTATCAGACGCTGGTCTCTGTCTGCAGCAGCCGGCTCTGCAGAGGGAGTTATCAGACGCTGGGGTATGTCTGCAGCAGCCGGCACTGCAGAGGGAGTTATCAGACGCTGGTCTCTGTCTGCAGCAGCCGGCTCTGCAGAGGGAGTTATCAGACGCAAGGGTCTGTCTGCAGCAGCCGGCTCTGCAGAGGGAGTTATCAGACGCTGGGGTCTGTCTGCAGCAGCCGGCTCTGCAGAGGGAGTTATCAGACGCTGGTCTCTGTCTGCAGCAGCCGGCTCTGCAGAGGGAGTTATCAGACGCTGGTCTCTGTCTGCAGCAGCCGGCTCTGCAGAGGGAGTTATCAGACTCTGGGGTCTGTCTGCAGCAGCCGGCTCTGCAGAGGGAGTTATCAGACGCTGGTCTCTGTCTGCAGCAGCCGGCTCTGCAGAGGGAGTTATCAGACGCTGGGGTCTGTCTGCAGCAGCCGGCTCTGCAGAGGGAGTTATCAGACGCTGGTCTCTGTCTGCAGCAGCCGGCTCTGCAGAGGGAGTTATCAGACGCTGGTCTCTGTCTGCAGCAGCCGGCTCTGCAGAGGGAGTTATCAGACGCTGGGGTCTGTCTGCAGCAGCCGGCTCTGCAGAGGGAGTTATCAGACGCTGGTCTCTGTCTGCAGCAGCCGGCTCTGCAGAGGGAGTTATCAGACGCTGGTCTCTGTCTGCAGCAGCCGGGTCTGCAGAGGGAATTATCAGATGCTGGTCTCTGTCTGCAGCAGCCGGCTCTGCAGAGGGAGTTATCAGACGCTGGGGTCTGTCTGCAGCAGCCGGCTCTGCAGAGGGAGTTATCAGACGCTGGTCTCTGTCTGCAGCAGCCGGCTCTGCAGAGGGAGTTATCAGACGCTGGGGTCTGTGTGCAGCAGCCGGCTCTGCAGAGGGCGTTATCAGACGCTGGTCTCTGTCTGCAGCAGCCGGCTCTGCAGAGGGAGTTATCAGACGCTGGTCTCTGTCTGCAGCAGCCGGCTCTGCAGAGGGAGTTATCAGACGCTGGTCTCTGTCTGCAGCAGCCGGCTCTGCAGAGGGAGTTATCAGACGCTGGTCTCTGTCTGCAGCAGCCGGCTCTGCAGAGGGAGTTATCAGACGCTGGGGTCTGTCTGCAGCAGCCGGCTCTGCAGAGGGAGTTATCAGACGCTGGTCTCTGCAGCAGCCGGCTCTGCAGAGGGAGTTATCAGACGCTGGGGTCTGTCTGCAGCAGCCGGCTCTGCAGAGGGAGTTATCAGACGCTGGTCTCTGCAGCAGCAGGCTCTGCAGAGGGAGTTATCAGACGCTGGTCTCTGCAGCAGCCGGCTCTGCAGAGGGAGTTATCAGACGCTGCCGTCTGTCTGCAGCAGCCGGCTCTGCAGAGGGAGTTATCAGACGCTGGGGTCTGTCTGCAGCAGCCGGCTCTGCAGAGGGAGTTATCAGACGCTGGTCTCTGTCTGCAGCAGCCGGCTCTGCAGAGGGAGTTATCAGACGCTGGTCTCTGTCTGCAGCAGCCGGCCCTGCAGAGGGAGTTATCAGACGCTGGTCTCTGTCTGCAGCAGCCGGCTCTGCAGAGGGAGTTATCAGACGCTGGGGTCTGTCTGCAGCAGCCGGCCCTGCAGAGGGAGTTATCAGACGCTGGTCTCTGTCTGCAGCAGCCGGCTCTGCAGAGGGAGTTATCAGACGCTGGTCTCTGTCTGCAGCAGCCGGCTCTGCAGAGGGAGTTATCAGACGCTGGTCTCTGTCTGCAGCAGCAGGCTCTGCAGAGGGAGTTATCAGACGCTGGTCTCTGTCTGCAGCAGCCGGCTCTGCAGAGGGAGTTATCAGACGCTGGTCTCTGTCTGCAGCAGCCGGCTCTGCAGAGGGAGTTATCAGACGCTGGTCTCTGTCTGCAGCAGCCGGCTCTGCAGAGGGAGTTATCAGACGCTGGGGTCTGTCTGCAGCAGCCGGCTCTGCAGAGGGAGTTATCAGACGCTGGTCTCTGTCTGCAGCAGCCGGCTCTGCAGAGGGAGTTATCAGACGCTGGTCTCTGTCTGCAGCAGCCGGCTCTGCAGAGGGAGTTATCAGATGCTGGGGTCTGTCTGCAGCAGCCGGCTCTGCAGAGGGAGTTATCAGACGCTGGTCTCTGTCTGCAGCAGCCGTCTCTGCAGAGGGAGTTATCAGACGCTGGGGTCTGTCTGCAGCAGCCGGCTCTGCAGAGGGAGTTATCAGACGCTGGTCTCTGTCTGCAGCAGCCGGCTCTGCAGAGGGAGTTATCAGACGCTGGGGTCTGTCTGCAGCAGCCGGCTCTGCAGAGGGAGTTATCAGACGCTGGGGTATGTCTGCAGCAGCCGGCACTGCAGAGGGAGTTATCAGACGCTGGTCTCTGTCTGCAGCAGCCGGCTCTGCAGAGGGAGTTATCAGACGCTGGTCTCAGTCTGCAGCAGCCGGCTCTGCAGAGGGAGTTATCAGACGCTGGTCTCTGTCTGCAGCAGCCGGCTCTGCAGAGGGAGTTATCAGACGCTGGTCTCTGTCTGCAGCAGCCGGCTCTGCAGAGGGAGTTATCAGACGCTGGGGTATGTCTGCAGCAGCCGGCACTGCAGAGGGAGTTATCAGACGCTGGTCTCTGTCTGCAGCAGCCGGCTCTGCAGAGGGAGTTATCAGACGCAAGGGTCTGTCTGCAGCAGCCGGCTCTGCAGAGGGAGTTATCAGACGCTGGGGTCTGTCTGCAGCAGCCGGCTCTGCAGAGGGAGTTATCAGACGCTGGTCTCTGTCTGCAGCAGCCGGCTCTGCAGAGGGAGTTATCAGACGCTGGTCTCTGTCTGCAGCAGCCGGCTCTGCAGAGGGAGTTATCAGACGCTGGTCTCTGTCTGCAGCAGCCGGCTCTGCAGAGGGAGTTATCAGACTCTGGGGTCTGTCTGCAGCAGCCGGCTCTGCAGAGGGAGTTATCAGACGCTGGTCTCTGTCTGCAGCAGCCGGCTCTGCAGAGGGAGTTATCAGACGCTGGGGTCTGTCTGCAGCAGCCGGCTCTGCAGAGGGAGTTATCAGACGCTGGTCTCTGTCTGCAGCAGCCGGCTCTGCAGAGGGAGTTATCAGACGCTGGTCTCTGTCTGCAGCAGCCGGCTCTGCAGAGGGAGTTATCAGACGATGGGGTCTGTCTGCAGCAGCCGGCTCTGCAGAGGGAGTTATCAGACGCTGGTCTCTGTCTGCAGCAGCCGGCTCTGCAGAGGGAGTTATCAGACGCTGGTCTCTGTCTGCAGCAGCCGGGTCTGCAGAGGGAATTATCAGATGCTGGTCTCTGTCTGCAGCAGCCGGCTCTGCAGAGGGAGTTATCAGACGCTGGGGTCTGTCTGCAGCAGCCGGCTCTGCAGAGGGAGTTATCAGACGCTGGTCTCTGTCTGCAGCAGCCGGCTCTGCAGAGGGAGTTATCAGACGCTGGTCTCTGTCTGCAGCAGCCGGCTCTGCAGAGGGAGTTATCAGACGCTGGTCTCTGTCTGCAGCAGCCGGCTCTGCAGAGGGAGTTATCAGACGCTGGGGTCTGTGTGCAGCAGCCGGCTCTGCAGAGGGAGTTATCAGACGCTGG
>NC_092725.1:15602174-15604674 GCF_047496885.1 Scyliorhinus torazame | reverse complement strand
CTGTCTGTCCCTCTCTCTGTCTCTCTCTCTCTCTGTCTGTCCCTCTCTCTGTCTCTCACTCTGTCTGTCTCTCCCACTCTCTGTCTGTCGCTCCCTCTGTCTCTCCCTCTCTCTGTATCTCCCTATCTCTGTGTCTGTCCCTCCCTCTCTCCGTCCCTCTCTCTGTCTGTCCCTCTCTCTCTCCGTCCCTCTGTCTGTCCCACTCTCTGTCTGTCCCTCCCTCTGTCTCTCCCTCTCTCTGTGTCTCTCCCTCTCTCTGTGTCTGTCCCTCTCTCTCTCTGTCCCTCTCTCTCTCCGTCCCTCTGTCTGTCCCTCTCTCTGTCAGTCCCTCTCTCTGTCTCTCCCTCTCTCTGTCTCTCCCTCTCTCTGTCTCTCCCTCTCTCTGTCTCTCCCACTCTCTGTCTCTCCCACCCTCTGTCTCTCCCTCTCTCTGTCTCTCCCTCTCTCTGTCTCTCTCTCTCTCTCTCTCTGTCTGTCCCTCTCTCTGGCTCTCCCTCTCTCTGTCTCTCTCTCTCTCTCTCTGTCTCTCCCTCTCTCTGTCTCTCCCTCTCTCTGTCTTTCCCCTCTCTCTGTCTCTCTCTATCTCTGTCTCTCCCTCTTCTGTCTGTCCCTCTCTCTGTCTCTCTCCCTTTCTCTGTCTGTCCCTCTCTCTGTCTCTCTCTCTCTCTGTCTGTCCCTCTCTCTGTCTCTCACTCTGTCTGTCTCTCCCACTCTCTGTCTGTTGCTCCCTCTGTCTCTCCCTCTCTCTGTATCTCCCTATCTCTGTGTCTGTCCCTCTCTCTCTCCGTCCCTCTCTCTGTCTGTCCCTCTCTCTCTCCGTCCCTCTGTCTGTCCCACTCTCTGTCTGTCCCTCCCTCTGTGTCTCTCCCTCTCTCTGTGTCTCTCCCTCTCTCTGTGTCTGTCCCCCTCTCTCTCTCTGTCCCTCTCTCTCTCCGTCCCTCTGTCTGTCCCTCTCTCTGTCGGTCCCTCTCTCTGCCTCTCCCTCTCTCTGTCTGTCCCTCTCTGTGTCTCTCCCTCTCTCTGTGTCTCTCCCTCTCTCTGTGTCTGTCCCTCTCTCTCTCTGTCCTTCTCTCTGACTGTCCCTCTCTCTGTCTCTCCCTCTCTCTGTGTCTGTCCCTCTCTCTCTCTGTCCCTCTCTCTCTCTCTGCACCTCTCTCTCTCTGCCCCTCTCTCTCTCTGTCCCTCTCTCTCTCTGTCCCTCTCTCTCTCTGTCCCTCTCTCTGTCTGTCCCTCTCTCTGTCTGTCCCACTCTCTGTCTCTCCCTCTCTCTGTCTGTCCCTCTCTCTGTCTCTCCCACTCTCTGTCCCACTCTCTGTCTGTCCCTCTCTCTGTCTGTCCCTCTCTCTGTCTGTCCCTCTCTCTGTCTCTCCCTCTCTCTGTCTCTCCCTCTCTCTGTCTCTCCCTCTCTCTGTCTTTCCCTCTCTCTGTCTCTCCCTCTCTCTGTCTCTCCCTCTCTCTGTCTCTCCCTCTCTCTGTCTCTCCCTCTCTCTGTCTTTCCCTCTCTCTCTCTGTCCCTCTCTCTGTCTGTTCCTCTACCTGTCTGCCTCTCTCTCTGTCTGTCTCTCTCTCTGTCTGTCCCTCTCTCTGTGTCTCCCTCTCTCTGTCTCTCTCTGTCTCTCCCTCTCTCTATCTGTCCCTCTCTCTGTGTCTGTCCCTCTCTATCTCTGCCCCTCTCTGTCTGTCTCTCTCTGTCTGTCCGTCTCTCTGTCTCTCCCTCTCTCTGTCTCTCCCTCTCTCTGTCTGTCCCTCTCTGTGTCTTTCCCTCTCTCTGTGTCTGTCCCTCTCTCTCTCTGTCCCTCTCTCTCTCTGTCCCTCTCTCTCTCTGTTCCTCTCTCTGTCTGTCTCTCTCTCTGTCTCTCCCTCTCTCTGTGTCTGTCCCTCTCTCTATCTGTCCCTCTCTCTATCTGTCCCTCTCTCTCTCTGTCCCTCTCTCTGTGTCTGTCTCTCTCTCTGTCTGTCCCTCTCTCTGTCTGTCCCTCTCTGTGTCTCACCCTCTCTCTCTGTCTGTCCCTCTCTCTCTCTGTCCCTCTCTCTGTCTCTCCCTCTCTCTGTCTCTCGCTCTCTCTGTCTGTCCCTCTCTCTGTCTCTCCCTCGCTCTCTGTCTGTCCCTCTCTCTCTCTGCCCCTCTTTCTCTCTGTCCCTCTCTGTGTCTCTCCCTCTCTCTGTGTCTGTCCCTCTCTCTCTCTGTCCCTCCCTCTGTCTCTCCCTCTCTCTGTCTCTCCCTCTCTCTGTCTGTCCCTCTGTCTGTCTCTCCCCCTCTCTCTCTCTGTCCCTCTCTCTCTCTGTCCCTCTCGCTCTCTGTCCCTCTCTCTGTTGGTCCCTCTCTCTGTCTGTCCCTCTCTCTGTCTCTCCCTCTCTCTGTGTCTGTCCCTCTCTCTCTCTGTCCCTCTCTCTCTCTCTGCACCTCTCTCTCTCTGCCCCTCTCTCTCTCTGTCCCTCTCTCTCTCTGTCCCTCTCTCTCTCTGTCCCTCTCTCTGTCTGTCCCACTCTCTGTCTCTCC